>NW_028124881.1:0-105685 GCF_965194825.1 Balaenoptera physalus
ATACTCCAATAAAGATCTATTTAAAAATTACGTATGATTTAAGTGAAATTCATTAAGACTAAGTACTTAATGAAAATTAGCAAGGTGTTTCATCTCTCTTCAGAAACAAATATCCATTTTTACCTTTACTTGATATATCTGAAGTAACGTATATAGATTTGCCTTTGAATATTACATTTCTTCCATCTGGTCCACTACTATTTTGGAAAGCTTGGTCCTTTCTGAGTGAGAAACATAAGATTTGAAATGATTAAGGTCCATTTATAACATTACTATTTGCTTAAATTTTATATCATTATCTGTCATTATTGAGTAGAATGCATCACCCCTGAAGGAGGCATATGAGTCTAATGGTAAAAATATAAGGATGAGGCATATATTTAGGTCATGGATAACTCAGCAGGTAATGAAGAACGGAGGAGGCATTTAAAATCCCCTACATTTGAAAATCTTGTAAGCCAAAAGATGATTCTTAAACTACAGAAAATGTTATGTGTTTATCTAATTGCTTGATAGTGTTTCTTGTTTTCTTTCATAAAGATGCATGGTACTGCTATTGGGGAAATTAAATTTACTTAGACCGCATGAAATCGTAAAATAAAACAGTACTAATTATTACTAATACTAATACTATGAGAAGAAGAAGGAGAAGAAGGAGAGGAAGAGGGGAAAATTCAATTGTAATAATTTCCATTTTTAAGTATTTTATGTCCCAAGCTCTCTGCTATGTGGTATATGTGAATTAACTTATTAAATCATCTCACCAGACTTGTGGGTAAGTACTGCACTATATAAGATTCTTTTGCCTGAAAAAAATAGAAAATCCCAATTCAGTAAGAAAAATTTATTACCTCATATAGCAAAGACTCTAAAGGTCAGGCACCCCCAGGGTTGTTTAATTCAATGGCTGAATGATGTCATCAAGAACCCAGCTCTTTTCGTTATTTTCTGACCTGCCCTCCTCAGCACCTTTGTTCTCAGCCTTCCTCCCTTCATGAGAGTAAAATGGTTATGACTCTGTGTGTAAGCATGAGAACGTGTAGTAGAAAATGTGGGTAACTCTTCTTGCGTGAGTTTTCTTTTTTAAAGGGGAAACTTTCCCCAGACTCTTTCCAGCAGACTTCTCCAAATGTAAATGAAGATGAATACAAATTTAACCATGATTAAAATATATTTTTTATCTTTAGGGTAGGATCAAAGTTTCATAATCATCCCTACATCTATCACTGGCAAAGAGAATAAGATTTTAATGATCAGCTTAGAGTACGCAGGATTTAACAGTGAGTCCTATGGGAGAGAATTAAAAACATGAACAAAATAACCAAGTAGGGAGATTGAAAGTGAGGTAGGCAACCACTTATGTCTGCTACAGATATTATCTTTACTTTCTAGATAATCAAACAAGGGATAAAAGAAATGGTGAGATTAACATTATTGGGACAGGAAGTTGCAGAATATGAATTCAATGACACGTTGAAGGGTTGGAGAGATTTAGTAGCTTGTCCCAATAAGACAATGCACAGTAATGTGTTAGAGGAGGAAAAAATAAAAGAAAGACATTTCCCTGGACTTAAGAAGGTGATGCCTGTGCCAGAATTCATATCATTAAGTTATTTTCTGGACCAGACATTTATTTCAGAGATCTAACTAATATTTTTACTGTCTTTTTTTTTTTTTTCTATTTGAGGTAAGAGATTCTAGAGCATATTTGAATGTTGATGTGATGATCCAATACACAGGAAGAGATTAAGGAAACAGAGAAAATCAAGTAACGGCAGGAGAAATTTCTTTCATAAGTCACTAGTAGAGGATAACAAGAATAATTACTGAGAGATTTAAAAGAAAGAAAGCCCTTCCAATGTTTGAGAAGAATGAGAAAACATGGATATACTCAGTAAAGTCTGGAAAATTATTCATAGAAGACAATGCAGCCAGTGTTTTAGTTCACATCCTCATTATTATCCTCAATTTTTAATTTTTCATCTTTATTCACCTCTTTATTCTTCACATGTTTCTCCTCATATACTAACTATTAATTTTCAAGTTCCTTATAAAAATTAAAATACTATTCTGGGGAAAATGCTACTAGAAATCTTTATACACTTACACAAACCTTAGAACTCAAGCACATCATAATGAAAACATAAACTAAGACAAATATATAGTGTTTGAATGGCATCAAATTTTATTGTGTTAAACTGTGTAAAACTTTCCTATAAAAAAATGTAAAGGTTTATATTAAGAAGTCAGACTGCCATTGTACTTTAATCAGGCGCTCATCTAAATGGACATGAGCAAGACTAATTTTGTAGAATTTAGATGCTGAGCTGAACCAAACTTATTATAAAAGAACTGGTGAATCTATCACAGCAAAGGTAAGTAACTATCTTGTAAAGTAAATTCATCTATAATGCAATAAAAAGATGTATTAAATCCAAGGATGAGAGATTTGTTGCTGCCCTTGAATATACATTCAAATAGCTTTAAAAAAATCTGCCTGAAGGCCCCCCCAGGTGTGTGGTTAGACCAGGAGTATAGGGGGGAACTGAAGCCTTAAAGCCCACTTAAAGCCAACAAAAGATCAGAAAGAAAAATTAAGGAAACAATCCTATTTACCATCACATCAAAAGAAATGAAATACCTAAGAACAAACTTACCTAAGGAGACAAAAGAACTGTACTCTGAACACCATAAGATGCTGATTAAAGAAATTAAACATGACACAAACAGTTGGAATGATATACCATGTTCTTGGACTGGAAGAATCAATATTGTTAAAATGATCATATAACCCAAGACAATCCACAGATTCGACGCAATCCCTATCAAATGACCAATGGCATTTTTCACAGAACTAGAACAACAAATTTTTTAATTTGTATGAAAACACAAAGACCCCTATTAGCCACACCAACTTTAAGAAAGAAAAACGGAGCTGGAGGTAACAGACTTCCTGACTTCAGACCATACTACAAAGTTACAGTCATGAAAACAACATGGTACTGGCACAAAACAGAAATATAGATCAATGGAACAGGAAAGAGAGCCCCGAAGTAGACCCAGCCACCTATGGTCAATTAATCTATGACAACAAAGGCAAGAATATGCAGTAGAGAAAAGACAGCCTCTTCAATAAGTGGTGCTGGGAAAACTGGACAGCTACATGTAAAAGAATGAAATTGAACATTCTTTAACATCATATGCAAAAATAATCTTAAAATGAGTTAAAGACCTAAATGTAAGAATGGATACTATAAAACTCCTAGAGGAAAACATAGGCAGAAGACACTTTGACATAAATTGTAGCAAAATCTTTTTGGAACCACCTCCTAGAGCAATGAAAATAGAAACAAAAGTAAACAAATGGGACTTAGTTAAACTGAAAATCTTTTGCACAGCAAAGGAAACCATAAACAAAACGAAAAGAGCCTACAGAATGGGAGAAAATATTTGCAAACGATGTAACCCATGAGGGATTAAACTCTAAAATATACAAACAGCTCACACAGCTCAATATAAAAAGAAAAACTCAATGAAAAAAATTGCAGAAGATCTAAATAGACATTTCTCCCTAGAAGACATAGAGATGGCCAACAGGCACATGAAAAGATGCTCAAATCGCTAATTATTAGAGAAAGGTAAATCAAAACTACAATGAGGAACCACCTCGCACCAGTGAGAATGGCCATAATCAAAAGGTCTACAAACAATAAATGCTGGAGAGGGTGTGGAGAAAAGGGAACCCTCTTACACGGTTGGTGGGAATGTAAAATGGTACAGCCACTATGCAGAACAGTATGGAGGTTCCTTAAACAACTAAAAATAGAACTACCATATGATCCAGCAATCCCACTTCTGGGCACATATCTGGAGAAAACCATAATTCAAAAAGATGCATGCACCCCAGTGTTCACTGCAGCACTATTTACAATAGCCAGGACATGGAAGCAGCCTGAATATCTATCGACAGATGAAGGGACAAAGAAGATGTGGTATATATATATATGTATATATATAAAAATATATAAAATGGAACACTACTCAGACATGAAAAAGATGAAATAATGCCATTTTCAGCAACATGGATGGAACTAGAGTTAATCATACTAAGTGAAGTTAAGTCAGACAGAGAAAGACAAATACCATATGATATCACTAGAGTGTGGAACTTAAAAAAAGAAAAAATGATACACATGAACTGATTTACCAAACAGAAACCAACTCACAGATAAAGAAAACAAACTTATGGTTACCAAAGGGGAAAACAAACTTATGGTTACCAAAGGGGAAATGTGGGGGGCAGGAATAAATTATGAAGTTGGGAGTAACATATACATACTACTATATATAAAATAGATAAACAACAAGGACCTATGTATAGTACAAAGAACGATACTCAATATTTTGTAATAAACTGTATTACAAAAAAAATGTTACTTTGCTACACTTGTAACTCACACAACACTGTAAATTAACTATACTCCAATAAAATAAAAACTGCCTGAAATTAAAAATAGTAATAATACTTTAAAATCATCTGTAGCCATGATTCTTTATGAAATGTAAAAAGTGACCAATATTTTTGTATCATTGTTAATTACATATATATTTTTTGCTCTATTTCTTTGACGTGATTTGGAAACTTCAGACAAGGATATTCATCCCCTCAATGCTTAGTCTAATGTATAGATAGACCTACTATAATCAATCTTTCAGGTAACATAAACATACAGGTCTACTCGTGTATAATTAATTTTCAAAAATAACACTTTCTAAATACAGACATAGAGGAAATATTTACAGGGAATTTTCATTATAAAGAAAAACTCAAATTACAATTTTAAACAGACCACTGAGCAAATCATTTTGAAATACTTGATCAGGTATTTAGAGGTTACTATAACAATAATCAGATCTCCCTCAAATACAGTAGTATGTATGTGTCTATATATCTATACATATATATATATATATATATATATTATATTAAAAAACTTTAAAGTAATTTTTCCCACCCCAGTGGATAGTGTATATGTCCAACCCAGTTAAATCTTACCCTCTTTCAACAAAAATTAAACAAAAAAGTGTTTGTGGTTTCTAACACCTTGTCTTCAAAACAAAACAACAACCAAAACAACAGAAACAAAACAAAAAATAAAAGCAGCGTACCTACTAGTTATGTCAGGGTCATTAAAACCCCAGGGAGTCCAAAACCCCAAGGGGCACGTCTGGATGGAAGCTGCCTCCCTTTGCCGGAAGCTCCAAATTACAAAAATATCAGCTGCAAAAATTTTCCTTGACTGCTGGAAGATTGGAGCATTGTAAATTAGACCACAGAGTTCCAATAAACCTTAACTGGAAAAAAAATGTCTAGCACACTCTAGTGAATCTTGGTCTCTATTTTGATGATTCATCTAGTGAGTCATATTCCTGGAAAGATTCTCTAGGGTCCCACAAAGGCTCACGCTTATTGTCCAAGGCTAGAACTCTTATGCACAGTCACATCCAGTCTCTGTTTTGGGGGTCTGCCACTGTGCCTGGGTGGCTGGTGCTGCAAAGACTCAAAACATAACCACAGAGGAATAATCTAGACAAACCAACAGGTCCTGGAGATATTTCTGGATCTCAAATAAAGATGCCCTCTTGCTTCCTCGTGAGTTCCCCTCTGAGGTCTTTGGAGCCTTTAATGTGAGTGGACTTCATTCTGGACAATCTAGAAAGAGGTTCTAATCATGTTTTTCGTCCAAAGAGAAGATACCAGGTTCATAATCTGTGATAACATCATCCCCTCCTCTCAAGGAGTATCTGCAACAGGATGTAACACTATCTGTTCTAGCTATTGCCACCACTGTTGTAACTTTTCCTGGGGCAAAAAGATCCCTAATCCCTTTAAGCCAGCATCACTGAGAAGGGTCCAGGCCATGGAAAAGTCTGAAAAAGAATGGTAATCCAAAAGATAGTTTGCATTTTCTCCCAGACACAAAAATACTAGTGACTTCTCTACCAATTGATACAGGAATATTTTTTTCCTGTCTTCTAAATATTCCATTATACTTGAATAAATCAAACTCCCTGACTCTTCATTAGGGGCCCAGGGAATAACACCCCGTACTTCCCATTCTATAATAATGGTTTTGACATTTTTATTTCTATCTCTTTTCCATAGTCTACAAGCTTTAAGAGGAAGCACACAATGTACCTTATATTTACCATAATTTCATTGTATAGTACAGTGCCTGACCTGATATAGTATACACAAAAAATACTTCTTAGTTAAATGAATGTATCAAGATTTTCCCATCAGTAAGTTATGCCAACTAGCTAAAAGTTTAGGGTTTTGTCATTCCATACTTCTTCTTTTCCAAAGTGCATGAAGTAGAAATTAGCCCTTTCTAAATATTATTGCATGTCTTTACATAACAAGAAAAATAAATAATAAAAAGCGTAGATTGAATTTTTCTTCACGAAACAACAGTTCTCAGTATATGAAACAACAGGAATGGAATGCACAACTTGCTTTGGGGACCTCACCTGACTCTCCCTCAGATCATCTTGAAAAATGCACTGTGAATTATATCTTATCAGGTTAACTGACTACTCATTTTAGCTCTAAGTAAATGGCCAAACATAGCTGACATTTAACAGAGAACACAGAAGTAAAGACTGCAATCTTTTAAGTAAGTTTCAGACTTATCAAACATAGCATTTTTCTTGCATATTGCTGTCAGGAAAACTATGAGTAACACTTTTTTTTAAAAAAATCATCGTTGCCGTCAAAAACTGAAAAACTTTGTAAGTTAATTGGGAAGTAAATTAAGAATCAGCATGTGAAAAATATAAAATCAAAATATTCATTTCACACAAAACCTCTGTGTCATGATTAATAACACTATTTTATAATAATCATGATTTCTCACAGTTTGATCTTTATAGGTTACCATAAGAATGCAGTTGATTAGTGTTTGCATGTATCTTTCTTGGTTATTACCTCTTAATCTCCTTTCTACACAAACAAAGGCATAAGGATATTAAGAAGAAGGAGAAGGAGAAAGAAGAGAACAGAGAGAAGAGGAAGGAGAAAATGAAGACAGAAAAAATATTACATAAAGGAATAGTTACTTTTCTGTATCAATTTAGTTAGGCCACGGCAACCAGATATTTGGTCAAATATTATTCTAGATGTTTCTGTGAGGGTATTTTTTAGATGAGATTAACATTTAAATCGGTAAACTTTGAGTAAAACGGATTACCCTCTATAATATGGGTGGGCCATAGCTAATTAGCCTCTTAAGGGAATTCTGCCAGCAGACAGCCTTCAGAATCAAACTGTAGCTCTCTCCTTAATTTACTGTCACCTAAGGAAAAGGCCATATGTCTCTCTGCGGAAGAACTGAAGAAATCCTTGTCATATGTACTGACTGCATTGTTGCAAAAAACCCTTTGTTCTAGCTATCTGGCTCTTCACCAATAAATGAGCTATGGATCTTCAAATAGACACAGTTCCAGAAACTGAGTAGAGAATTATGACTTTTTACTGGAGTGACTACGGTTCTCTTTCTGCTCCGCCATGCGTGCCATTTTCTTGCTGTAAGACGTTAACAGCACCCAAGCTGGCTGCCTGTCTCTTTTGCCCTTTGGAACACGATGCTCACTATCTTTACCACCACCTTTAGGTCACATGAACCTTAGCTGCTTTTCTGACATTGGAGGTCACTCCTGTTATTTTGAGATCCATAGATTAACAATTCCAAGTTTGTTACTGCCTCCCTCGTCATCAACTCAGCCTTACGGAAGAGCGCTACCACTTAACCTGTTGTGTTGCCGATGCCGCTCATCAATGCAGTTTGGATGGCCCTGGCGAATGGTATGTATTCTGGCTCCTCCTGAAAACCTCTCCTCTGGTAGGTTTTCTGGACTCACGTAATTTATTCTATCCAGCTTTCTCTCTTCCTGTAGCCTCTTTATTCTGTCATGGCAACTCAGCTATGTCTGTTGCTCAACATGGGACATTTCTTTCTTCATTCTTCTAGAGTGTTGAGATAGCTCTATTTTCTGGGGCCCTTGCCTGAGTGTTAAATCCTCATGTCCTGAGAATTCTTGCTTATGCAGTCTTATATTCTGGCCTACTCAGCAAGTACCCCCAAAGTGCAATCCCTGGGTCATTCCTTGAACTCCTGCTAATATAAGCTAATTCTTATATCTCCTCTATAAGTGTGTATGCTCTTTCTTATCAACACATTCCAGTTGGATTAGGTTGCAATTTAATGTTAATTCCCAGCCTGTGACCCACGGGAGAAGAAATGAATCTCTCGAGGAAAGGTGTTCACCTGTTGCCCTTGTGAGAGAGGCTACTACAGTGTTCTCTGTCAGGCATAAACTGTTAGCTTTCACTAGGAAGGACTTGGTGAGTCACCTCTGTGAACTCTGAGGATTCCAGGGCTCCAGCACAGACAACTTCTTCAGGATCATCTGTCTAGAGAGTCTATCCAGATGTCCCCGTCCCCCAATTCAGCATCCTAGATTTTACCAACAATGGCCCTAGTTTCTTATAATCTCTCTGCTGGACATCAATACAGGTCATCAAAAACCAGTCAACTCCTCATTCCTTAAAGGCAGTATTGTCCCCCAAATCTTTCAAAAGCCTGAATCACTGTAAGTGTAATGGCAGTCCTCTTCACTGGACCATTTTCTCCAGTCACCACAAGTGAAATCATGAGCATTTGGGACTCCATCTTATACTGGAGACAATCCATAGCCCACTTACCACACAAAATGACATTTCCCTAGCTTGCCAGGCAGTAAGTAACCCAAGAATAATCTACCACCTTTTTCTTGAACCATTTCCTGCTACCTAAGTCAGTTAAGCTCTTCTAAAGGGAATTAAATGTGGTTTTATTGAGGAGATACCTGCAAAAGATAAAGGCGAAGAGGCAGGAGCAGGCAAGGAGAGGCTCCAGTCTTTCATGCAGGGATGTAACCCTTAAAATGAGACAGAGAAATAAGGGGAGTTGGGCAGGATGTGGCTCAGACTGTAGTTTAGATTTGAGGAAGCTTTGGCCAGGTCCATGGGAAATCTCAAACCATGCTTTTTAGAGTCAGGCGTGTCTTGGCTCTGCTGTATCTACCATCCTCAGTCATTGATTGGTGGGCAGTCTGGGAAGCACATCCTAGACATGGGTATGGTAATGCTTCCAGAAGTGTGAACCCACAGCAAGAGACCTGAGAATTTTCATGACCATGATATTGTTGAAACACTAATAAATATCCTTTCGGAGTATTATTTAAAACATGTAATTCTGAGGAATATATATAGCTCTTCCCATAGAATTGTGAGCAAGATCTAGAAACAGTAAATAGAATGACATAAAGGAAACAGTGAAATCATCAGCAATGCCACCAAAACCGTAGTTTTGGAGTTTGAAATTTGGTTATTTATTATAAATGAATATTTTAATTCTAGATTTTCTGCTGAACTTAACAAAATTCTTGAAAAACCACTGTTTGCTATGAAGAATAATTTGTACATTATAATTTTTTATATACATAAATTAGTAAAATTTAATTTCTAAAAATTTTTATATTTTTCTAGAAATTTTTAGTTTCTAAAATTTAATTTCTAAAATTAAATTTTAGAAATTAGTTTATAATTGTGTTATCACTGACCTGAATTTAGTTAGTCTGAGTCCCACATTTCTGTATAGATACAATGTGTAGCTTTTTGACATATTAGGTTAACAAAGTAATACTAACAATATCATATGGTTATTGTTTCAAATTTGGAAAATATTGAAACAGTTTACTATTAGCTATCCCTCTGTTATTTTTATATATTCTTGCACAATGAAAGCTGATAACTCTACTGATCTACCATGACAGGATCTTGAAGGAAAAAAGACACAAAACATAAGCTACAAATTTCAATACTAGGGGATGACAGTTGTCATCTCTCTCCATGGGAAAGCTATGGAATTCAAACATTCCTAGACTTAGGAAACAAAACAAAGTTAAATAGATTTCTTTCATTTCACTTTTATGTGCCAGTCATCTTACGTTAACTAAAAATAATTTAGTCCTATAAGATCTACATTCTGTAAATGTTCAAATCACGCACTTAAATTCTAGGTAACAGAATTTAAATAATTATAGTAGTCTTTAACAAAAGCCTTTTCTATGGAGGATGGAGTAGAGGCTGCGTGACATACATATCCTTTCAATTAAATAAATATAGTTTATAAAAGAAAACATAGCATTATTGTTCAGCTATAGAACTGCATATATTCCTTTTTTTTCTTTCTTTTTCAGTTTTATTGAGGCATAATTGACAATAGGTACAAATTTCAGTTATAAGATTAAAAAGTTCTGGGGCTCCAAGGTACAGCATGGTAATTATAGTTAATAATACTGTATTGTATACTTCAAATTTGCTGAGAGAAGATCTCAAGCATTCTCATCACAAACAAAGAGTTACTATACCTATTCTTTTAAAAGTAGTACAAACAAATCTATTCTTGGTTTTTTTGTGTGTGTTTTCTCTTATTACAGTCAGTATTTATATTTTATCCAATACTTGCTCGTCTCTTTTGTGAAGTAGGATTATATCTCCTTATCTATTGCAATTTGAAAACATGTTCTTTGAGGTAGGGCCTTGGGCATGTGACTTGCTTTGACCAAAGAGCTTTGAGTAGGCATGCCATGGGACAATTCTGAACTAAAGGTTTAACTTATTGCAAATTTTGCCAGCTTTCATGCTCTTTTCCTCTACAAAAAGAATGATACATCTCAAGTAGGGGATCACTTTAACTTCTATCCTGGAAGGTCAAAACAGTAGAAAATGCTACAACAGGTAGTACACAACCTTGGCATATAATGAGAACAATGTATGGATGTTTCTTGTAAGATATGGGATTTGGGGGGAATTACTTGCTACTGTAGAAAAATTCACTAACATATACTCTTTACCTTTTCATAATTTTTCTGAGAATTTTGCCTATTTTTCTATTTTTTTTGAATTGTGAAGTTGAGATTTTATGATTCACAGCTACTTTGCTTATGTCTGCCACCAAATATTGCATATTTTAATAACCAAATTTCAAATGATTAAAATGAAAAAGAATTGCAAAATTACATTTTTTTTTTTTTTTTTTTTTTACCAAATTGAATGCTACATACCATAAGGTAATTCCAAATTTGGAAAGAAATATGTCCTTTCTATTGATAAATTTATAAACTAATCTGAGATTCTAAGGACACACTTTTAGAATACATTACAATACACGCTAGATGAACAAAACATACAAATAAGTACAAACTAACACATTTCTTTGGAAGAGTGTACATTAAAAATTAAGTGCTGCTTTAAAATCCGATTGTATGAGTTCTAAAAAGTTGAAAATATTTCATTAGCTTATGTTTGAATTAGTGATTTTTTTAATGATAAGTGGTGTTTTATTTTACAGGAAAAATTTTTAAAATATCAGAATTTATATTGCTTCAAATAAATATGTAGATCTTTTTATATATGGTAATCACACTAATACTAATCCTAATCACTCCTAATATTATCTAACATATTTTGTTTGCTAGTAGGCAGTTGGCCACATACAAAGATAATTAAATGGGTTTGGTACTATATCTGGCAGAACAGACACTTTGATAAAATATTCTGCTTTTGAACACTAAGTCCTAAATAGTACATAATGTTGCCTTATTGCAAATCTGGTAAGAAATAAAAGGTGAGCTAAAACATGTGGTGTTAATTTTGAAGAAAATGCAAATATCAATATTATAAGTGGCAATGAAGATGAGGTGGGAGAGAAAAACTAGTCTATATTAGGAACCATAAATCAGTGAACAGAGATGAGTAGAACACTTTAGTTATAAAGAAGCAACTTCAAATTCAAACTAGGGCAAAAACAACATCCTTACTTAGTTTTTTCCAAGCTTTCACAAAGTAAATTCAAGCAAATGTAAGTTCTCCAGTGAAAGTCAGCAACACAGAGAGAAACAACACAAAAGAAGTGATAGCAGAAAAAGAAATAAAAAATGAAATTATTATTATAGAATTGAGAGTAATAATTATGGATTTTCAGAAAGATAAAATATAATTAAAATATTGCTCAAAGAATAAGATACAATCAAAAATAATCCAGGAGATTTTAAAAATAAGACAATATTTAAGTTGTTTAAATAACTCAGGTGAATGATAGCTGAATAGAGAGTAGTTAAACTGGAAGATATATCTGAAAAATTACTGAATGCCAAGTAGATAAAGAAAATAGGGAAGAAAGTTTAGAAATGGAATAAAAGGAAAAGAGGGCAAAGTGAGGTCCAAAATATCTAGTTCAAACTACAGAAGGAGGGAATGTAGAAAATATAGAAGTGAGCAACAATATGTGAAGTGAAAGTGGCTAAGAAGTGTCTAGAATTGGTGAAAGATATCTATAAAACAGGTTACACACTTGCAGCAAAAGAACATATGAGTGGAAATATATTTTAAAAATTAAACCTATAATTATCACAGAGAACAGATGAAATATATTTTGCAGTCCTGAGAGGAAATAACGATTAACCTAGAGTTATGTACCAATGAATCAGTAATCAGTTTTCTCAAGAAAGAAAAAACAAAGGCAAAGGAGAAAGAGAGTCAGGGAGATCAAAAAAGAGAGAGTACAAAAATACAAATATCTCCACAATGCTCGGGAAGTCCTAAAGGACAGAATCCAGAAAGAAGAAGGAAATGAACTCAGAAGGAATTCTGGAGATGTGAGAATAAATAGTAAGCAAAAGAGTAGGTAGTATGTAATAAATATTAGTAAATATTTATATTGAAATAAAAATAAAATCACCAGTAATAGCACAGATGATAATTTGTGGGGTTAAAAAAAGGGTAGAATTAAAATACTGGATCAGAGTGATCTACAATGCAATGTGGAGATTATTGGATTTATTGAATAATGAAGCTCTGATAAAATGAAAAATAAGGTAATTTTTATTAAATGGAAATAAAATCATATTTAAAAATTTGTAGTTGGAAAAAAGAATAAGAATTCAAACCCACAAAAATAGCTAAATACACTTTCTTAAAATTAAGGAAGTACAATGAAAAAGTTAGCTAAATATAGAAGAAATAAAAGTGTAAAATAGCCACCTTTTTATATGTACAAAGATAAAAATGAAACAGTAGTTGTAAGAAGACAAAATAGGAAAGGAATTGTTGAGTTCTGCCCTTGCTTCCTCTCCATTATTGTTTAAAACCACAGACCTCGCCCCCAACTCAGAACATAGCCCAGGTATACTAGAAGTGAGACAAATATGTGTGGACAAAGTGATAACTAGCAGTCACCCTTATAGTCCAATTATGGTCAACTGCCATTTAGTAAGTTTCACCTCATAAACTGTCTAACTTTGGGGTGCAGGGAGAAATTCTGAATTTAAGTTGTTTTATGAATTGAGATCTAATTAACTGTGATTTCCTCTTCAATTTTATGTATCTTCCACCCAAAGACTCATCTACTTTACTACAGACAGCTTTCTGGGGATGCTATGAACAGTACGATAGCTTTCCTTCCTGTATGTTGTTGACAGAGCAGTGTCTAACACAGTATTCTAGATTATCTATTTCATCAGCTGTAGCAACATTAGAATTAGTCAGCCAATAATTATAAATTAGCAAATAATCAGCTTTAGAATACATAATTGGAGAGGTAGAGCACACAATAAGTTGTCTGTATAGCAAACAGAGTTAAGATATAAGTGAATAAGAACACAAGATTGAGGAAACCACCCAGAATGAAGCACAGAAGAACAAACCAGGAAACTCAAAAGAAGTAAAATTTAAGACAGACAAGAAAATATTTGAAGAAAAGATGGGGATTAATTACATAATTTTTTAAAAGTAGCTGTTAGAATTAAAGGGCCCATAGACAATTAAAAAAAAAAAATCTAAGGAACAACCCACACAAAGGAATGTTATAAAGAAAACAAAATAAACAAAACAAAAACAAAAAAGAACACTAAAATTTTCTGTGGAGAATAAATGGATCACTTATGACAAATAAAAATTCTACCAACATTAGCTTTATGGTGAGTATAATTTGATTCAAACCCACAATAATATCGAAAAAGATGAAAATGTAATAACAGATTTAACAAATATGTATAAATATGTACACTGCAAATTACAAAACCATCCTGAGAAAAAATTAACAGGACCCAAATAAATGGAGACATGTACTGTGTTCATAGATTGGAAGACTCAGCATAGTAAGACTTCAATTCTCCCCAAGTGGATCTATAAACTCCTTGCATTTTCTATTTAAACACCACCCACTTTATGTGTGTGTGTGTACATGTGCACGCGCGCACACACACACACACACACACACACACACACATATATGTGATTCTAAAATTTATTTGACGATGCAAGGGACCTTGAATAGTTAATAACATTTTCATTAGGAAAAACCCAGTAGAAGAACTTATATTACCAAATTGCTATTTAATAAAAATCTCCATTAATCAAGATGGTGATTTTGTTAGGGGTAGGGGGATGGGGTGTATTAGGATGAACATAAAGGTACACAGAGAGGAACAGAGAGGCCAAAACAGATCCACATATATCTGGTCAACTTGTTTTCAACAAATGCTACCATACAATATAATTGGGAATGATTAGTCTTCTAAAAGAATATTGCCTTAACAACTTGATGGGAAAACACTAAACCTCAACCCAATAATCACACCATAAAACAAACAAATAAAACTCAAAATGGATTATAATGTGAATGTAAAAGCTAAAACTTATAAAACCCCTATAAGAAAAGATACAAGAAACTGAGAAAATCCTTGTGACTCTGGTTTGGACAATGTTTCTTATCACTGAGTCGGTTACTCTTCAAGCCCCACAGTTACTGCATATGTCAACAGGTCATTTGCCAAATGTACTGATCTCAATTAATAATAGTTGAGAATGATAATAATCATGACTCCACAGATGCCAGGGGTTAACTAAGACCAACTTGTTGCCATCAGGACCATGAGTAATGTAGTTCCAAAATTCCACCCTGAGGGTTTGGTTTTAAGAACACTCCTGGAACCAACTGTCTTGGCCTATATGCCCCCCAACAAGCAGAAATCACAGTAGAAGTTTATATACTACCATTCTATTAGGAACTATAATTCCAGGGAATAGAGGTAAGGTGAAAAAAAGCCAGTGAGGCAAGGGAAGTAGGAGAGCCAAAAGAAAAGCAAAGAATTAATTTGCTTGTCTCCAATTCTCATTTATCAAGAGTTCACCGCATGGTTAATAACTCACCTATAGTTTTGGTTGTGCAGTTATGGGTGGATCCCAGGGGATCTCGCATCTCAAATCTACAGAGAAGCACCAGTGAGAGAGCCAAATGCGGGGGGGTTATGAACATAAGGCAGAAGCATTTTGTATTTTACCAGTTGAAGCCAGTTAGAGTTCAAGCTGAGACTGCACCAGTGAGAGCTCAAGAACTTAAATTGTAGTGTAAGGAATGACTGATACAGTTAGACAGGAAACATTCTATATCACAGTATTGTTACTTCAGTCACCCACTTTATTTACTCAAAGTCAATCCAGTTATTAAATTTCTTGTGTCATTCTTGGTGATATTTTATGCAAGTGTGATTTTATAATGTACTGTCCACTTTATGTATGTATACATGTCTTAATATGTTTACATATATGTATATATGTATATGTGTACTCTGTGCATGTGTGTACACACATACATATTTTACAATCAACCTAATGTTTTATAAATAAAAATACAAATTTTGTCAATAGGCTTACATTTTTTACAACTAAAGCAAAAAAATTACAAATGCATAAAAGTCCATAATAATATTAATATTTTCTAGCATTCTAAGATGATTGTGCCATTTACATATTTATTCATATTTTTTTCATTCTTTATATGTCACCAATGTCCATACCATACTAATATATTTAGTTCATAATCATAATATGCTCTTCAATTTCATAAATAGTTGTGTTTAGTTATAATTGAATTGAATTCAGGCAATAGTTTACATTTCTTATCTATGTGAAACCATACTCTGTATATTTCAAATGTCTACTGAAAGAAAGGCATATCTGGAATCATACAAATTGAATAAAATATTTTGGCGTTTCACATAATTTTAAAATGCAAAACATAGTATATAAATATTTATAACGGAGAACAAACTGTTTTAACAAAATTTGTGAATATAAGGTGAGATCATTAGCAGTTAATGTTCACCGTCTTCCTCAAATGAGACAGACATATACTATACATACATATTTCCTATGTTTTCCGGACATAAGGATATGCTCCCCAAATTAGTATTGTTTTTCTATTTGGACAACCATCATGAAAATATTTCTCATAGCTTTCTTAAATATAAAGAGATTTCTTCCACCATTTTTCTTTATCCTTTGTTAAAGTTTTAACTTACTAATATATCTGTATTAACAAAAAATAGAAAAGCATCAGACATAAATCACCGAGATTTGCTTCTAAAATGTGTGTCCCTTACTTGACATTTAAGATAAATGTCTTCTAGCTTTTGAATATTTTATAGAAGCTGTTACTGAAAAGTCTAATTCTGAACCTAAATATATGGCTTTGATTCAAACTAAGATAATCATTTCCTTTTGAACTATGAGGCTATCTGAGAATATTGACCTTAAATCTAATTGATTAAATAACTTCTAAGAGCTTTATCTTGATTCTATAGAAATAAATATTCCAAATAAAATTATAAATGATTAATGTTAGAAAGTGGATTGTGTAAAGAAAGATTATTTATGCCCAATATTTTTATACCAAATATTTAGCTGGCTTTCTTTATTTTTCAGTTTCCTCATATTATGGTAAAACCCCCCCAAATTTATATTGACATATAGTAAAATAAAGCAATATTTTTTCTTGAACAGTACTTATTTTTTAAAAACTCACTATGTCAAACAGTAAACTAGTTATGCTCTCTAGTTTTTATTACTTCATCTTCATAACAATACTCCAAAATAATTTTTTTTTGTCTTTTTTTTTTTAACATCTTTATTGGAGTATAATCGCTTTACAATGGTGTATTAGTTTCTGCTTTATAACAAAGTGAATCAGTTATAAATATACATATGTTCCCATATCTCTTCCCTCTTGCATCTCCCTCCCTCCCACCCTCCCTATCCCACCCCTCTAGGTGGTCACGAAGCACAGAGCTGATCTCCCTGTGCTATGAGGTTGCTTCCCACTAGCTATCTATTTTACGTTTGGTAGTGTATATATGTCCATGCCACTCTCTCACTTTGTCACATCTTACCCTTCCCCCTCTCCATATCCTCAAGTCCATTCTCTAGTAGGTCTGTGTCTTTATTCCCGTCTTGCCACTAGGTTCTTCATGACCTTTAATATTATCCATTAAAAAAATATTTGAGGATAATTTACCAAATATCTCATTGCCAGAAACTGGAAAAATGACATTCAAAACCACTGTTTTTTTTCCACTAAGTTATCCTGGTTACCTCTTAATTACTTTAAATGAGTTAAGTACTACTTTAAATTATTTAAGTTCTTTAAGGAACTTTATACTTTTATGTTCCTGTTTGCATTTCTGCAAGTTCTTCATTACTCCATTCAACAAATGTATGTTAAAGTTGATGAAAATATTGACATTTGAACATTTTTTACCTTAAAAATGACAATTTAATATGATTTTCCTAGTATTTGCTGAGTATTTCCTCTATGGAGGGGATATAGCACTTCATTATTTATGCTCTGTGTACAAATACTACAAAACTTATTGGAGCAAAACAACATTTTTCTCACATTTTCTGAGAGTCAAGGGTCTTAGCATGGCTTACCCAGGTCCTCTACTTCAGAATCTCACACAGGCTACAATCAGAATGTCAACCAGGTAACCATAAGTTTCTTTTCTACATCTGTACATCTGTGACTCTACTTCTGTTGTGTAAATAAGTTCATTTGTACCATTTTTTTAGATTCCACATATAAGCGATATCATATGATATTGTCTTTCTGTGTCTGACTTACTTCACTCAATATGACAATCTCTAGGTCCATCCATGTTTCTGCAAATGTCATTATTTTGTTCTTTTTTATGGCTGAGTAATATTCCATTGTATATATGTACCACATCTTCCTTACCCATTCCTCTGTTGATGGACATTTATGTTGCTTCAATGTCCTGGCTATTGTAAATAGTGCTGCAATGAACATTGGGGTGCATGTATCTTTTTGAATTATGGTTTTCTCTGGGTATATGCCCAGGAGTGGGATTGCTGGGTCACATGGTAGTTCTTTTTTTGTTTTTTTAAGGAAAATCCATACTGTTCTCCATAGTGGCTGTACCAACTTACATTCCCACCAGCACTGTAGGAGGGTTCCCTTTTCACCACACCCTCTCCAGCATTTATTGTCTGTAGATTTTTTGATGATGGCCATTCTGACCACTGTGAGGTGATACCTCATGATAGCTTTGATTGCGAGATTGGGACTGACATATACACACTACTATATATAAAAGAGATAACTAATAAGAACCTGCTATATAGCACAGGGAACTCTACTCGATACTCTATAATGGCCTATATGAGAAAAGAATCTAAAAAAGAGTGGATATATGTATATGTATAACTGATTCACTTTGCTGTACACCTGAAACTAACACAGCATTGTAAATCAACTATACTCCAATAAAAAATTTTTTTAAATGTCAGCCAGGTCTTTGGTCTCTTTTGATGACTTCACTAGGAAAGGATCCAATTTTAAGCACATTCATGTGATTCAGGATTCAGTCCCTCAACGGTTGTTGAACAAAACTCTCAGTTTCTTATTAGTGATTGGCTAGAGTCCATCCTCAGTTCCTTGCCATATGGGTCCCTCCAGTTTGCTCTACTAGAGCAAGTACCCAAGAAGAACCAGAGAGAGAAAGAAACAGAAAGACAGAGAGAGAGAGCAATGTGGAAATCAACTGTCTTTTGCAACCTAATCTCAGAAGTAACATCCCATAACTCTTGTTACACTCTATTCATTACAAGCAAGTCACTAGGCCCAGTTTGCACTAATGAGAAGGGATTATACAGGACATGGAAACAAAGAGGTGGGTATCAGTGGGAGCCATCTTAGAATTCTGCCTACTATGAGCCCTGAATTACAGTGTTTGTTTTCATGGAGTTTGCATTTTACTGCTGGAGGAGAGGCATCAAAGAAATATATATATACATACATGCACACACACAAACACACAAGAACAATATACCAAGTGACCATACAGGCAATTTAAGAAATGGAGATCAAAAGCAAAATGGTATTTGACATAGGATATTGAGAAAAAATGTGAAGAAGTGAACCAGACATATTCTAGGAGAATAGCCCAGCAGAGAGAATAGCAAGTACTAAGTGCATGAGATAAATGCAAGTTTGGTATTCAAGGGAAATAAAGAAGCCCCTCCTGGCTGGGGCAGGATAAGGTAGGGAAATATGAAAAGAAATAGCTGGCTGTTCATGTAGGGCTTTTAGTCTGTGGAATGAATGACTTGGCTGCTCCTCTGAGTGAGATATGAACCATTTAGAGTGTTTGTTGCAGAGGAATAACACAACCTAACCTACAGCTTTTAAGGCCCATTTTGAATTCTGTATGAAGAATAAAGGGTAAAATTGGTAAAACATGGGGAGACAGTATAGGAAATTGTCTTGGTAATCCAGGCAAAGTTATTATGATTACTTGGGTCAAATTGCTAGCTGTGATTATAGTGACAGGTGGAGAGCCTCTGAATGAATTTAAACATAGATCCAGCAGCCTTTCCTGGCATATTTTCTATTAAGTATGAGAGAGAAAGAGATCAAGGATGACTCCAAATATTTTTGCCTGAACATGAGAAAATGTGGAAATACCATTTAGAAAGTTGGGTAGTTGTGGAAAGATCAAGTTGCTTCAAGCCCAATACATTTGAAATAATCATTAGATATACAAATATAGATGTTGAGGAGACATTTCTATATAAGTCTTAAATGTAAGGGGAAGAAGGTTTGGAGATATAAATTCGTGAATCATCAGAATAGAGATTGTGTTTAAAACCATGGGACTAAATGAGATTAGTTGAAGAGCAAGTAAAGACAAGGAAGAGAAGAGGTCTGAGAACTGCAACCGGGAAGGTCTCAGATATGTAGAGATTGCAATGATGAAAGTTATTCAGTGATGGATTATGTGAATTCATGAAGAGTGGAGGAAACAACAGAGTGTTACAGAAAGTTTCTACTCAAGGGTTCAGAGAGATGAGAACTAAAATTTCATCATTGTTTCTGGCAAAATGAAAGCCACTAGTGACTTTGACAAGAACCTGATCTGAAGAAAGGTGAGGGCGAAAGAGTAGGGATGACTCGTTGTGGATTGGGTCAAATAGAAAATTAGAGAAGAAATGGAGACAGGGAGTGTGTAAACTTTTCAGCTGCAGTAAAGAGTTGCATAGAAATGATGCAGTAAGGATGTGGAATCAAGACAGCAATTTTATAATTAGGGGTTTAGGATTTTGTGGCAGGAAATAGAAACACTACACAATGATTTTAAGACTAAAGAGACATGTAATTAGATATTGAAACAACAACATCAATCTAGTAGAAGACATCAGCTCTTGCCGAGCAGAGCTTCCCCGGGGTGGAGCTCTCCCAGGGCTACAGTAACACTTTGTATTCACCTTGCCTCCTCAGCTCAAGTGACATAACTAATGCTGGGCGCATCAACATCCCTTCTGTGATCCCTTACCCCTGCCCACACCTCTGTTATTAATCCATTTACAGTTGTTCATTTGAAATATTTGGGGTGAATTTTCTTCCCAGACAGTCCCCTCCCTAAATGCAGGGAATCCTTCCCAGACAGTCCCCTCCCTAAATGCAGGGAATCCTAAGTCCTACATTGGAACTACTGACTTCAAGGTAGCTGGTATTTAACGATTACGAAGCAACCACCACTCTTGCAATCACCACGTAACAGCAATGAAGCTAGTCTCCAGACTAAGCTAATGACGTGGTGGACACTTTGCTGTCAAATCCCTCCAATTTTTCTATGACTGTGCTTGCCTGACAGTAAAAGAGCTAGAAGACACACTCTTATCCCAGTGCTGCTTCCAAATCTCTCATGATGCAGCAAGGTGGTAGAACCTACCTGATATCCAAAACACTCATTACAAGGGCTCTGGGAAATAAAATGTTTAGTATCTCAGCCTCTCTAGTTTTGGAATTTACACTAGAAGGAGGTAAAGATTGATTCTGAGTGCTACCTCAGTCATTTACCATATGCACTGCAATATTTCATGGAGTTTCTAGGATAATTATTGTATAGAAAGGGAAGAAATGAAGAGTGAAGAGACAACTGCAGGAGAAAAGCCCTTTGGAAGGAATGGGACCAGTGCTCAAGTAAATATTCCGTGTATTATTATTATTACACCCAGTCATAGCTAGGAATACCATCAGATGCAAATTTAATGGGGATGGTAGCTTACATTATGGCCTCTGTATCTTCAAGTTTTCAAACAAGTCAGGACTACATGAAGTGAAAAAATAAAAGTTGGATGAAAGTTTGAATATATCTATAAATGTTCCTCTTTGTCAATTAAGATATTTAGCTTTAAATTTGATTAAAGTTGCTCTTCTTTGCAGTCATCTTTATCTACTGCATCTTTTTCCAGTTCTCTAAATATTTTGCCATTCTATATTTCCACATGTAACCATTAAAGTGTTTCATAGAAAATAAATTGCAGATCATGTTTGTAAGTTTTAAAAGTTATTTTTTGGTTTTGTTTATATTTGTTTGTTAATTATAGAACCTTCACCTATATTGTTGGGTATGTGAGTTAAGCACATTTATTATTGTGTTAAGTATTATAATGAGGGTGTATCTGCCATTTTATTTCATGGTTCTCTTTATTATCTTTTTTAAAAAATAGTATTTATTGTCTTATTTTCTGGCTTAGATACATTGATATTTTTAAAATGTAAAATGCATTTAGCTGAAAATTTTAAAAAATCTCTGCTACAGTGGCATAAACAGAGAGGAATTTATGTTCATCATGTAATAGTAAAACTGAAGGGAAGAATACAGAATAGTTCAGTGATAATAGCAGAACCCAGACACTTGCCATATTTTAATTATGTCGTACTTGTGAGTACATCTCACAAGTCCAACTCTTTGTTGCTCCCTAGTCTTAATATGACTGGCGAAATTTTCCCAATTTGCCTACATTTCAGGTGAAAACAGAACATTTGAATCAGGCAGGGGTTACTCTATTAGCAAAGTAAGGATCTTTCTGGATAAACCTCACCTTTCAACTCAATGGTCAGACATGTTTTCCAGCTACCCCCTCTCCCCCTCCCACCCAGGTAGGTAAGTCTGCATAGGCAAGCATTTTTAGTCATCTATATTCTATAAAATGGTACTTTAAAAAATCAAGAGGAGAGGCTGGGTTTTGAAAAGTTACTCTTTAAATGTCTTAATATTATCAACGTGTGTGTGTGTTTATAAATATTCTTGTTATTTTATTTTACTTTTGTGACTGGAAAATGAATCAATTATTTACTTTTCTCACAACTGCATTCTTGTAAATGCATTTCTTTTATGACTGATTTTCTCCAAGCTTTTCTATTTTCAAGAGGATCTTGTGTGACTTAGAATATCTTTTTATTATTTTCAGATTTAAATAATTATTTTGCATGATATAAAATTGAAGATGTTTTCCAGTATTACTTTGAAATTACTAGTCTACTGTCATCTTATATCCATTTTTGCAGTTGATTAATCTTATTTCAATCTGATTCTATTTACTTTATATGATCTATTTTTTCTTTAGAGGCTTAGTGATTTTTCTCCAATTTTTTTTATTATTAATTTTCACTGTAGTGTGGTTCAGTGATGTTTTATTATTACCTACTAGAAATACATTAGCTCTTTCATTTTGAGGGCTAATATCTTTACTAAGTATAGGCCATTTTTAGTCATTTCTTCAATTATTTCTTCTCTGTCATTAATATTTTACAATATATTAATGTTAAATCTAAACTCCAGTCACCTAAGCGTTCTGATGCATATTGCCTCTCTTTTTCTCTCCCTTATACTTTCTAGGATAGGTCTTCGGACTATTATTCCACTTCATTCCTTTATTCTGTGTGTCTATTCTGATATTGAACCCACCCATTACCTTCTTTGGTAATTCTTTGACTTCACTTTTTTCTTTTCTTATCCAGTACTTTCTCCTTCATCTTTTGGATGTTCTAATCCTACTTTCTAATTTTTCTAAACTCTGGGAATATATGAAAATTTATTCACAATACTAACTTGTCCTGGGTACATGATTCTGCTTCATTTGCTATAGGTTGTTTCATTTGTGATGTTTCTTTTAGGCCAGTTGAGTTGCTTGGTATTTTTAACCATTAGACTCATATTACTCTGGGGCTATATGCTCTCTCAGTGGGTTATGTATGAGGGCCTAGAGCTCAGGTCCTGGTTAGTATAGCTGCTGACAGAGCAGAGAATATTTTTGTGGGTTTTAGCTTGGTTTAGCTGCTCTTATTTTATAGTCTGGCTCAACCACTTGCTGTTTTTCCTCCCACCCACAAACCAAAGAATAAACTCTCCCTGTGCTCTGTGAGAGGAATTGCTCTTTCCAAAAGTTCTCTTGAGCTGCAGTACCCTAGAGGTAAGGAGAAAATGCATTTGGGCTGAGCAGTGGGCCTGTGTCTCTTATCAGCTCCCACGCCTGCCATGCTTTGTGAGTTGGCTTGGTGTGACGATTCCACTCCATCACATACGGTTGCTGCTGCATTTCTGCTTTGCGGTAGTGATGGGGTAGAAGCACAATGTAGAGAAAATAAAATATATAACTAAAATATTTCTCTTAATTTCTTATCATTGGGAGCTTTTCCTCTTACACTTTGAGCAACAGATCATGGAGTCTCATAATGGGCTCTGACTTTCTTTCCTTCCTTCCTTGTTTCCTTGTTTCCTTCCTTCACCCCCACCTCTGTCTCTCTCCCACCCCCTTCTTTCCCTCCCTGTCTCTCTCTTGCTTTCTTCTTTCCTTCCTCCGTCCCTTCCTTTCTTTCTTTTTCTTTTTTCTTTTTGGTTAAACTAAGCTCTCATATTAGTTGCTTTTTGGCGCCTATGACATCTTCAAATATTGGACTGTGGAAGAGAAAAAGCAGCAATAAGTTTCCTACCTTTTTAAGAGGTAGAAATCTGACTACCTGATAAAATTTTTATCATTTTTTTTAACTACTAAATGCAAATATAATATGTTAGGAATGTTTTAAACTCAAGGAGACTATATTTAAGTTGTTTTTTCTTTTCAGTGTATTCCAAGTGGGTTTTTTTAATGTATTGAATATATGCATGGTCAATAAACACTAAGACACTAATATTTTCTTAAACTTGAACATCTGTTATAGTTTTCTAATTTACAGTTATTGAATAACTGAAATGAGAATGAATCAACAAATAATTGAATAAAAATATTTTCAATTGATTTCTATCATTCGGTGTGCCCACCCCAAATTCTCACACCTTGTTCTTTGTGCATAATATTTTTATTCTTCCAAGCTTCCCTGTATCATAGATAATCTACTATCTTCCCCAGTCTAAGAACCAGAAAAGTAATATAGGATCTCAGCCATCATCATAACTTTGATGACTGCAATTACAGCTGATGCAACCTTAGTTCAGGTATCTGGTTGTTTATTTAATTGCTAAACACATCAAATTTATTCAGTCAAATCACAACCAGCTGCTCACTAGTCCATTATATGGAAGTCTTTTATATCATTAGTAGAAGTTGCAACTTCCAGTCTCAATACAACAGAGAAGAACAAACCTGACTCCATATTGGATCTATTACTTTAGCTCTAACCTTTGTGCTCTGTTGCCTGTGATTAGTCATGCAGGCTCAGCACCTTGGTCTCTTCAATCAGTCAAAGAATATTGCCTATAGCCTGAAGGATACATAATAGCCCTTTCTCAACGCTCTGCCTCCCAGGCTTGACCTTTAAAGCCATAAAACGTTTCATTCCTATAGAGATAAAAAGTGGCAGAACAGAAAATAACATTTGTCTTGTTGGAGGTTTACAGAAACATGATGACCAGATCTACATGGGCAGCTGCAAGAACAAAGGATTATCAGATCCACTCCAGGACCTGGCCGGCAACAAGAAGTCTGCAAGGACCAGCCACACTCCCTCCCCTTTTAGTATAAAAGAAGCCTGAATTCTAACTCTGGTGAGACAGTTCTTTGGGACACTAGTCCACCATCTTCTTGGTCTGCTGGCTTTCCAAATAAAGTCGCTATTCCTTACCTCAACACCTCGTCTCTCAGTTTATTGGCCTGTCATGCCATGAGTAGTATGAGCTTGGACTCAGTAACATAAATGTTCTTTTCATTATGCAACCAGAAATGAGAAAAATAAAAAATCCTATTGACTCAATAGTTGAGTCTTAAGACAAGTTAAATATAAAAACATTTGTCTAGCTTTGTTCTATTACAACATAAAATTATGATTAATTTTAATATTTAATTTGAAACAAAACCC
Source organism: Balaenoptera physalus (assembly GCF_965194825.1). Taxonomy (NCBI): domain Eukaryota; kingdom Metazoa; phylum Chordata; class Mammalia; order Artiodactyla; family Balaenopteridae; genus Balaenoptera; species Balaenoptera physalus. The sequence continues at coordinate 25,605 of NW_028124881.1, forward strand.
ACTATCTACACACTATACATAATTTTTTGTTTTTGGTGGATGAGTTTTTGTAGGCAGAGATGTGAGGTCATCTAAGAGATTTAATATAAATTATACAAAGTTATGCACTTTACATTTTTATCTCACTTTAAGGTTAAAAAATATCAGATAAGTTACTAATTATTTGTTAATATCATCTATATATCATACATATATTAGAAATTTAAGCATTCAATTATTAAACTCCCTTATAAAAAGTATGATGTGTCTCCAGCCACACTTGTGCTAAATGCTAGGAATCCAGGATTTAAAAACACATTATCTATCTTCCAGGTAGTGGCAGAGAAAACAAGTAAATATCAGCTACATTATAATTTATATATACGCATATAATTTATGCATATTTATGTATATATATAGCCAGATATATATGCATATCTATATGTGTGTATAATATATATATCTCTCTCTCCAGATATAGGAAAGAAAGATAAGATTTAGAAAATACTTCCAAGAGGATGAAGAGTTTAATTTGGGGTAAATGTAAAGAAATGTCAGAAACTGTGCCATTTACAGATGTTGAGGCATAAGAGGAAATGGCTCTAGAAGAACATTAATTTAGTTCATGTAGTAGGAGCTCTTGGTGAAGATATAGTTAAGGAAGGTTTAGAGATAAAGTAAATTGATGGGAGACAGAGACTTCTAGAGTGAATCGAGGAAAATCAAACTATATCAAAGAGAATATTATTTGCTTTAGAAAAGAATGTTAACAACAGAAAAATTATTGTGACTTAGAAACCCCAGTTTCCAGAATTTTGGAAATGATTTGAATAGTCAAAAGATCCAAGGCAAAGTCAGGAATTTGTCAAATTTTCATTAAGAAGTGATAACTGATAAACCAGTTTGTATTTAGAAGGAGGGTAAAGGAGCAGACTGATAAATATTGATTAAATGAAAAGAAGTTCTTATGTAGATGGAAAATGAGCTAATATTTTGGCATGCTGAAATTGTTGGCTTGCTCAAGAGACATCCAAATTGAGATATATTTAGGCAATTATATGTGGTTTAGAACTCAGGAAAAACTAAAAGGAATTAAATAGAAATATATGTGTACATTTTATCAGCTTATGGGTACTGTTGAAACAAAAATTATGTGGATGAAATCAGCCTGGGAGGACCAAAAAAAAAAAAAAGTTGAAAAGATAAGGTGACTGATGATTGAGGTCTGAAGAATACTAACATTTATGATGAACATGAGATATTGGTCTGAGATGGGCATATCTATCTTCACTCAATATCTAAACCTGATTTTTTTTTAAAAAACCTGAAATTCATCCAGGTATACAATGAGGAAAGCTAAAGATATCATGTAAATTATATCTGTGGTGTACAGTGAGAAGAGCTAAGAGAAATGTGTGAATTATGTCTGAAGACTAAATAAAAAGTTTGAAACATTTACCTTAATGTAGGATAAAAAAGGAAAAATAAACATACAAACAATCTGTTACTAAAGTGAACATTACAAGTGAAAGAATACATTATGCCAGAGAATTGCAGGAAGTAAATACTTATATTTTTTAAAAAATCTACTGAAGTATGAAATATAAAGATGACAAAAATTATACCTCATCTTCAATATTAAGTGACATTTACTGCAAAAAAGAACAGAGAGCTATCCAGAATAGAGAAACACTAAACTGAGAAATGAATACATTAAAAGCAAATTCAAAATCTAATAGAAACTCTTTTTTAAATAAAGGAAAATTTCTGTATAGTATTATTATTTTAATAGAGTTTCTTTTTTACCAGTATTATGTTCACAACAAAACTGAGGGGAAAGCACAGGATTCCTAACCACCCCTACCCTCACTCATGTATAGCTTCTCACATTATCAACATTCCCCACCAGATTTATACATTTGTTACAACTGATGACTCTACCTTGGCACATCATTATCGCTCAAAGTCCATAGTTTACATTACCTTTCACTCTTGCTGCTGTACATTCTATGGGTTAGGACCAAGGTATAATGATATGTGTCCATCATTATACTATGGTACAGACTATTTTCACTACTCTAAAATCCTCTGTCCTCCACCTATTCATCCTTCCCTTCTCCCCAGGCCCTGGCAATCACTGATCTTTTTACTGTCTCCATAGTTTTGCCTGTCCAGTGTGTCACAGAGTTGGATCATACAGTAGGTAGCCTTTTTAGAATGGCTTCTTTCACTTAGTAATGTGCATGTAAGATTACTTCATGTATCCTCATGGCTTGATAGCTCATTTCTTTTTAGTGCCGAAAGGGAAAAACAGCTTTTAAAATTAAATAGTTTAGGGATTTCCTCAAATGGAGTATTTTAGGAAGACATTCTGGTTAAAATAAGGATGAGGAGGAGACCTGGGTGCCACCTTACTTCTATGTCTAGAATCTCTGAGAAGGCCATTTAAATCAATGGGCTTAAAAAGAGGGGAAAAAAAGGAAGCAAAACTAAGTAATTGGGTATTAATATATTTTTCAAAATTTCTGAATAACACAAGCTTTAAAAATTAGAGTTGAAAGTGTCTGAAAAATAATTTCTTTTATATATTTATTAATTTATTGTCACTAATTCAAACTTTTATTCCACAAATGCACACGTTTTATTGTAGTCTTCCTCACTGCTCAACACTATTTTAGGTTCACAATCCCTGGGCATTTAAACTAATTAGAAATTTTGTTTTCAGACTCATATGTGAATGAACATTTAAGTTCTTGACAGATTGTACACACACACACACACACACACACACACGCACACACATAGTTAGACATTCTGATGAAAATATTTTCAAAATAATAAACATCTGAATGTCAAAATTTACACACATCATATTATAAAGAGAAGAAATAATTATTTCTATACATAAGTATGGCTCCAAAATTTTTCACAAAGAAGTCTATGTACTATGGTTGCTAATCTTATTCAATCTTTTCCTCATCATCAGAATTTAAGTTCCATCATATTTACCAATGTGTGTATCTTTGTTGCTGCTGACACAGTAAATGGAGTTGAGGCAGTGATTTACAGGAATTTATTAAGCTGTTCAAGGCTCTTCTTATATTTATTCATGATGGCTTGGTTTCTGCACTGTCAGGTGGATGTATTATAATCTATCATTTTGGATCAGCAGTGTTTCTGGGCTCATTTTGATTTTATGTGGTCTCTACTCTGAATTGCTATAAATTAATTTTTAATTTATTTCCTTAGAAAGACTTATGTGCATTCCTATACTGGTCAAATGCAAATCACTCAAGTATTTGTAATATTTTGACTTGAAACCATGTGAATAACAAATATAATTTAAAACTTGACAGTCAAAGATTTCGGTTCTAGTATTTATGGTACAACTCTAAGTTATAAAATTATTAACACTAATGAATGTAAAATTTTGTGTGGTGTGTAATATTAAATTCATTCATTTTTGTTTAACATCATTACTTTTTATCAATATCATGATGAGTTAAGTATAGGTATTTTTATTTGTCTGGTATCATCAGATAATTTTTTATTTCATATAGATAAATTAGATGGCAAGCTAAAAGTAATTCTTTATGTGCTAAAGCTTATGCTGTAATTGATATTTATGTTCACAATGTTAAAATTTAAAAGAACAATATTTTTACGCTTAGAGAAATATAGTAAACATACTCCAGTACTTTTTATAACTTTTTATGACTGAAATCATCTAATAAGTACCAGTTTTTGGCTTAAAAAACAAATTAGGTAATTTGATTTTAATTGAGCTTGCATATAAATTTATATAGGTCTTTTCTTAAAAGAAAGGGGTCCACCCTTTCTTATAAGCTGCCAGGGCTGCCCAGTGATTTTGAGTTTATTTTGTGAATATCGTGTATTATTTGTGGGTGAGTTTAGGTCTGAGAGCCATTCCATGAACCCATTAAAGCTCATGTGTTTTAAGACATTTACAATTTTTTCCTACGAAGATTCTTTTTAGTAAACCACTGAATTCACATTTCTGTTATATTTGATTGCATTATAAAAATATCTAAGGGGTTCCACATCACATGCCATCATGAAAATGCAAATTAAGTCAACAATGAGATAACATTATACATCTATTAGAATAACCAAAAATCCCAAACACTGACAACACCAAATGCTGGTTAGAATATGGAGCAATAGGAACTCTCATTTATTGCTCATGGGAATGTAAAATTGTACAGCTACTTTGGAAGACAATTCTTACAAAATAAACACACTCTTACCATACAATCCAGCAATAACTCCAAAAGTTAAAAACTTATATCCTTACAAAAATCTGCATATGAATGTTTATAACAGCTTTATTCTTAATTATCAAAATTTGAAAGCAATGAAGGTGCTCTTCAATAGGTGAATAGATAAATAAACTGTGATACATCCACCCACTAGAATATTACTCAGCACTGAAAAAGGCACTATCCAACCATTGGAAGACAGAGGAAATTTAAATGAATATTATTAAGAAAGAAGTCATTCTGAAAAGGTTACATACTGTATGATTCCAACTATATAACATACTGGCAAAGGCAAAACATTGGAGACAGTAAAAAGTTTAGTGGTTCCCAGGGTTTGAGGGGAGAGAGAGATGAATAAGTGGAGCACAGAGGATGTTCAGAGCGGTGAAAACAGTGTTCATAATGTTATAATGATGAATATATGTCATTAATTACACATTTGTCCAAATCCATAGAATGTACAACACCAAGAGTAAACCCTAATGTAAACTATGGACTTTGGGTGATAGAGATGTATTAATGTAGGTTCATCAACTGTAACAAATGTACCACTCTGGTGAATCTAAACCTGCTCTAAAAAATAAAGTCTTAAAATCTTAAGATTTTTTTATATGTGTGTATATATATTTATATACACATACACACACATATGTAAGTGTGTGTTTTGGAAAAATATTAATTTCAAAGGCAGCAAATAAAATCCCATTCACTAGGATGCCATAATCAGTGCATAATATTACTGCAGTGGATTGAAATTAAGAACAATAATTTAATCTACTACATGTGGTGATACATTATAATCAAAATGAAAACATCCCTTTACTAAAATGTAATTGATTTATGTCTTATAACCATGAAGATATTCATTAGGAGTATATGACAGGTACTCAAAAGCAGTTAGCAAACCTCAACTTTAGAAATATTATTGACTCAAAACTCATAAAAGTTAATTCAAATTGAACCTTTATATCACCATCATGTTACAAATTCTTTCAATGGAAACATTAGAATTTTGTAACAATTATAAAATTTTATAGCTAAAACATTATATAAGCAGGAAAATTTTTTAAAAACTATGTCTATGCTGAGAATTAGTTATAGAGTTGTGATAATATGTGATGTTGGAATTTTTGTAGCTAATTTCTGATATTGCATGAGATCCTTGTCCATGGTAATTATATTGCACATAGTTTGTTATACAAGATATTTTGGATCATCAAACCCCCAGGTGTCTGCACCATATGGCATGGCAGAAATGCAAGATTGCCATCTAGTGGCACATCCAAAACAAAACAAAACAGATGCCAAAACATCACTTCTCAAAATTCCAAGAAGCAAATGGTAGGAGTAAACCATATGGACTTCCTCTCATCAAGAGTGATCTAGCTACAACCAAGGAGTTGTGGGGAAAAGATACATGGATAGAGCTCTCAGGGTGTATATAATGAGTGATGATCTTTATGGCTCAAATCTAAGCCCACTAGAGAGTATGCACTGCAGAGGCTGCACACACCAAGCAGGTTTAAACCAGCAAGCCAGCCTCTCTTCTTGCCTATACCTGTGCTTGCTCTATAAGCCAAAGATAGAGTGTTTTGGATAAGTGGGCAAGGGGTCTGCGTGGGTTAAAGCATACAGGCTCCGTTTCACTGAGCTTGATCTACCTATTGCCATTGCCTGTGTGTGTGTGTGTGTGTGTGTGTGTGTGTGTGTGTGTAGTTTACCAACACTAAAATCTGGAGTCCTACAAAATGCCTTAAATACCAGCATGGTATGCTATACAATTTTCTCAGAACAAAAGCAAAATTTTATATTAAAGGAGCAGTAACAATAGACTTCTAACTATAGAGTTAACTTTCAATGCATACCAATAGGGAAACATCTGGCTAGATAGAGGAAGACTCAGATGAAGAGTATCTTAAGGAGTTTAAACATGTGCAGTCTTTTATATAGAATGAGATAGATGCACTGAACTAAAACAAACAATAAATTAGATTGTGTCTCCAACTGCTATTACACATGGTTTTCTAGACCAAAGAGTGTAAGAATGATTAGCTTATCTCACTGTCAAACTCAGTTTTCCATGTCTGGCATTTGTGCTCTCCATTCTTAAGAACTTGGGTCTGTTGGGTTACAAAAACTGTTCATGGAGGGGAGGCAACACCTTATAAGAGGACTGGCAAGTGATTCATTGATCTGGAATATGTGCAGTACTCTGCTACTTTGGGTTCCTCATGATAGTGGATAAGCAAAGGAAAAAAAAAATTACTTGCTAAAACAATCAATCCTCATTACCACGAAAAACTAAGGTTACTACCACATAATGAGGGTAAGAAGGACCACTCTGGAATCCAGAGAATTTACTTAGATGTCTTTTTGTGTCTCCCAGTCAAGTAATAACTGTCCCTGGGCACTATAAAAATCCAGACACTAGCAGGAATTAAAAAGTTCAGACACTTTGGAGACTGAAGACCTCAGTCTCTCCAACAGGTAAGCAAACTAAACCAGTCACAGCGTTGGCAGGAGGTGAGGGCTATTTAGAACGGTTTGGCGGAAGAAAGATGATACATATCTGTTACGTAACCTTGAGACCAGCTGAGTCAGCAGGGACTGTGCTTTTGTTTTTCTATATCCTTAAATTTTACAGGGGATTGTGACTTAGAACCACCTTGAAAGAGACTCTGTGATCTATCCTCTTAGGAAAATTGAGTATATTTTGTACTGACAAAAACTAGTGACACTAAGTTGTACTGTGGAAGCTTGTTATAATGCAGACAAACAACTGGATCTGAGTGGTACAAACAGTACATATGATCAGCCTCTTCAGATTGCCGAGGTCCCTCCAGTAAACCCTCAGCTGCCTACTGTGCCTCAGGTGATTTCACAGCTGATGGACTCTGCTTGCCCACTGGTGCTGAACCCTGCTTCTCAGGTGCAGCCAGATGACCAACCAATGCCCAGAGTCTTTGTTTTCCAAAGGAAACAATAAAGGAGATGGAAACTGACTTCCTGCCTGGTAAGGAGAGGAGCCAAACCATAAGACTTTAAATTGCAGTAAAGTTGTCAGTCCATAAGATGAATCTGGACCATGAGAATTAGGAGAGAGGAAAGAACTAGGTTAATAAATCCCTTCTCTTTTCTACCACCTGTGAACTGATCTGAGGCATAGATTATGAATCAAATTGTTTGATAACATCTTACTTGGCTGAATAGCCTAGAATACCTTGCTCTTCTGTGCAGGGAGAGTCTATCCCAGCATCCAACAGATCTCCTTCTTTCTCTATTTTTCCCCTCTTTTGTCCTCATTCTCAGTGTCTTGGGTTTGTCCTCACCAAATAAGAATGAGCACTTATCTTTACTTCAGGAATTGTTTTCTAAAAATCCCAAAATTGAAAGTCAAAGATGTTACAATTTTTTTCCATAGAAATTGTACCATTTTGTATTTTCAACAATAATTGGCTCTTTCTTCACAACAGAAGGGTTTTAAAATTACAGATTTTTTCAACCTGTAAAGTGTGAAAATATATCTCACTGTAATTTTGATTTACAGTCTCAGTTTTATAAGAAATCTGAACATACTTTCATTTATTTAAAAGGCAATTGTGTATATTTCTCTGTGAGCTATTGTGCATATATTGAGCCCATATTCTTCTGGGTTGTAGATCTTTTATTAATTGTAAATTTGGATCAGGGTATAAAAATGTTACCACACTGGTAAAATTTGACCTACATTGCATATGGAAAAATTGTATTATAAAAATTGAATTTCAATAATTTAGGCATATTTTGTTGAAGAGACATGCATTCTGTAGGGTATTATAATTTTTTTATTCTCTATTTTTATGCACTGTTTCTCGGAATGGAACACTACTGGAATCTGTAGACTATTTCACTATTATAAGATTTCTCCCTAGCTCTTGGGGCTTTGTAATTTTTTTTATTTTTAAATTTTCTTTGATTTTGTATAAATTGATACAGCAATTATGTTATTACTTAAAATAATAATAATTTTTTATTTTAGCATTTGTAACATAATCATATTTTGGGGCATAGAAACTTCAAATTTCATTAGTTCGTCAATAAAGCTCAATAAAGTTATCCTTATGCAAATTTTGCTGTATCAAAGCATAGTCACATTTTAGTACCTTGGCCTTTAAAACTGGAGTCTTAAATTTAGGAGTTTATACTGTTTTAAGTGCTATACATAAGGGCAAACCAGTTTTTAATACATGTTTTCCATATGATTTTTATGATTAATACTTCAGCAAAGATGGCATCTGTAAAAATGTCTAATTTTATAAACCTCTAGTCTGAAAGTCAGTTATTGTTTCTGAAATATATTTTATAGACTCTACTTTAGTTTGTTGCTTTGAAATTCTCTTGTTTTGTTTCTGGAACAGACAACAGGACCCTAGAAGTGATTTTATTCATTCACCCAATGCTTTCCTCCCTTAATCTAGAGGTATAAACATTTTGCTGCTCAGGACAGCAGTCAGAGATGGCTTCCTAGCAATTTAACCCTCTGCTGAAGTATTTTAGTATTTTTACAAACAGGACAGCTCCATCCGTGCACACAGGCTAAACATCTGCCCTGCACCGGAGACTTAGGCAGCTGAGGATGGAAAGACAGGGTGGAGTTAAATTGTGAAGGGCTTTGAATGCCAGGGGGTTTGGGATTCCCAAAACAAACATGACTGTCATTTATTTTTAGAGACAAACCTCAGGGAACTCCTCCCTCTATAAATATCTAATAATAAATGAGTAGTTAAATAAACAATAGTATATCTACATAATGGAATAGTCTGTAATTATTAATATCAAGTTTCTGAAGACCAGTTAATGACACAGAACAAGTGGAAAAAAAAACCTGTATAGAGTATAATACCAATTTAGTAACTACAAATATGAAGATAAGAATAGAAGAACCAACATCAAACTGTAAACTGTGGTTATTTTTGGATGGTAGTATTATACTTGATTTTTATTTTCATCATTACTTTTCTCTATGTTTTAACTTTTTCTATAATGAGCACATATTACTTTTATAATGAATACACAATAAATTTTATTTTTCAAAAAAAAAAGAAAATTTTATGAGTCTGTAATATTTTTTAAAATCTTTCAGATTGCTTTACTTTTTGTAATAATTTTTAAAATATATGATTCTTAATCTAAAATATTTAGTAGACTACCATGCATTAAATCAAAGTTCTGTAAAACATTCTGGTTTTAGATTGGAAATTTATTGGATTTGTTCTCTACACAGTTTACTTATATGATTCTTACAAATTATTTGAAAAAAGATATAACAAAATATTTTTATATTAAAGTTTTATTTTTATTTTTTTCAAAGTTTGCAATGCAGCCACATTATTCTCAGAAAAGGATATATTTAAATTATTTTTTGATCCCTATTTGAAAACGCATTGCAATGGATTTTATAATTTCAATGGCAAAATAAAGGTTTCTGTATGAAAAGAAATAAAAATTTTAAGTAGACAAAATTGATTTATTTACAATTTTGGAAAGGACTTGTTTATATAAGTTTGAACCATCATGTTTAGAAAAATGTGTTTTATTATTTTATTTACAGTTAATAAAGAAAACACAAAATCATAACCAAAATTTGTGACCCAGAGAATCATTTTGATACCCAAGCCCAGCAGGCAATAAATGCTTATGAGGCTTTTTTAGTACAGAGTGATAAATTATTAGAGTGAAATACTATTAACTTCAAGTTCACACATAGCAATTAAATGCCATGAAGCTCTTTCTGGTGCTTTGCCCATGTTAAAAAAGCAATTGCTATTTCTTTACTCAGTCTGAGGTTAGTTCTGATTTTTAATTAACATGAAAACAAGGACCTTCCTTTAAAACACTCTATTCCCAGGAGTGTGTTCTTCCAATCTCTAATGAAAAAATAAACACCAGGTCTACTAAGCCTCATGCTAGGTTTAATTGGGACTCATTTAATTTTTCTTTTCACAAACTCCTGGACCAAATATGTGATTTCACCTCTACTATGGAGGGTTTCCTGTCTTATTTTTACACACTTATGTTAACTGCTTACTATATTTATTCTATCAATCTTGCCTTATTTTTCCAACTTCATTCAAAATGTAAGAGAGGAAGGAGAAGGGAAAAGTGTTACAAATTAAGAAGATAAATCTACCAGTAGATTAACTAGATAATTTTATTAATGCCTAAGAAAGCGAGTTAAGGTGATACATTTCTCTGATGGGAGAGAGGGGGAAAAAACCCATACGAATAAATAAAACATATGTCATTACAGTTTTAAAATATTTTCTTATGAAAAATTGTAACCATACAGAGAAGGTGAAATAATGCACCTATATATTTAGCTCCTTGATTCTAGAATGAACATATAATTTTATCATCTATCTATCTGTCCACTAATACTTCTGTTCATTTGTCAATCTATCTCAGTTTTCTGATGCATTTCAAATGAAGTTGCAGACATAATCCATTTCAACCCTAAAGAGTTCAGCATGCACAAAAGTAACTAGAATTCAATATTTGTTTACATGTTTTTTCATCTGTTTTTAGGTAAACTTTATACACAGAGATATGTACAAATCTTGGGTATACTCTTCATGAGAGGTTTGAGAAATGCATATATTATATAATTGAAACTTCTATCATGATAAATCATTACCATTTCCTTGGAAAGTTCCTTCAATCTCTTTCCCAGGCTCCTTGACCCTATTTCCTCAAAGGCAACCACTAATCCAATTTTTTTCACTGCAGATTAGTTTTGCCTATTCCAGAAAGTCAAAAATAGAACCATTTATCTTTTTACATTCTGTGAATTGTTTACAGGTGCTTTGCATTACCCACTTTACAGAATAGAAAAAAATTGGCCAGAATTATTATATTATAAAATATGTTCATAATACTATCTTCCTTAAGTGTTTTGGTTTTATAAAAGTTATTATTGTTGATTTAATTTTTTAAAATTTCCCCAAAACATTCAAGCTTAACTAATGCCCTGGGCTAATTTTAGTAAGTAATATTTTTCTAGGAATTTGTCTAAATTGATGATTTCAAATAAGTTTTCAAATCTGTAAGTTTATAGTAGTTTATAATTTTTCTCTTATATGTTAATTGCTGATGTAAATGCCATTGTATTCCCTTTACATTTATGAATTGTTTGTGCTTTCAGTATTTTTTTCTATATGTCTATTATTCTGTACAAAATAGGTTAGAGTAGCTTTAACTTCACAATTTTAAAAGTTCTTTTCTTTATTTACTAATTGCTATTTTTAACTTTAAATCTTCCCTTTCAAGTGATTTAGGTTTTTTTTTTTTTCTAATTTATAAATTTGATGTTGAACTTATTATTATTACCCCGTCTGATGCAGAATGTAAGGCTATCAATATCCATGAATGTGTTTTGACTTAATTCTAGACATTTTGTTATCTAGAATTACATTATTATTTTCTGTGGATGTTCAGGTCTTCATTATGATCTAATTGTATCATGAATTATTAAAATTACTTTTATTAATTTTAAAAGTTGATGTATTCTTAAATTTTTAAAGTTTTCATGTTTGTTTTGTTTTACTTATTGATTTCTCAACTGTTTTGTAGTCAAATAATATGGTCTGATGATAACAGTTACTAGAGAGTTGTTATCAATCCAGAGATTATCATCTTGAGCAATCTGAGTTTGAGATATTGGATACAGGACATGCATTTAGGACCATGAGTGCATCTTCCAAACAGTTTCAAGTGGTTTCCCCCTGAGTAAGATCTGTCCCTTCTTAACTTCAATGTTAACTCACTCACTGCTTTAGGGACTTCCCACATAATCCAAGGCTCTGGCCAACTGAAAATACAGTCACTGTTTCCAAATATTAGATTTAAAAATTTTGCTTTATAATTATTATAATAATGATATCATATATCATAATTATATATGATATATCATCATATATGCCAATTTCTTATAAATTGACTCTGGTCTATTTTAGATAAACATATAGACCCTGGTCAATTTATAATCTCAATTATTTTTAAGTTCTGATCTTTAAAAAATAGAATATTGTGTTTCTCAGTTTTAGTTTTTATGTTACTCTATTTTCAGCGGTGTCTGTTTTCCTATGTATTGCCTCTTACATGGGGTCATTTTCTATAATCATTTCCACTTCTCTTCTATATATTTCTTGAACTTTGTTAGCTTATTTTTCACCCTCTTCTGTTGTCAATCAGGAGTCTTTTATATCTGTTTTGAGACCATTCTTACTTTTTTTACAAAAAATTCTTTCAATCAATATTGATATTTTTGACAATTTTCACCTGCTTGGGAGCAACATTTGTAGAGATTAGAAGGTGGGACTAGTTTTCCTTACCTGCAAATTTTCCATGTTCTTTTATATTTTTGTATTCATCCACTACTGCTTGTGTAACTGTTATTTCTGTGGTGAGGTATTGTTTTGTTTTATTTTTGGTAGTGCAGGATTTTAACTTTGATTCCTAGCAGGAGATGCCTTTGGATACATTCTTAAGATGGAGTGGGAGATCTCCAGTAGCTTAAAGTCATCTATTTGGATGTGCTTATCTAAATATACATTGCCCATTTATTCAGTGATCCAACGTAGTGGTTTTGCCAATTGGTAAGCATCACTATTCTGAGTATAAACTCAATTACAAAGAAAGTAAGCACAAGATGCAGTCTTTTTTTTTTCTAGGCTTTCTTTGGGACGTATTCATGTCAAAACCGTCTATGTAATCAGTCCACTATAAACCCCACCTCTCACCAATATATCAGGTGACTTATTGAGTCCACAGGTATTAACGTCACTTCACAAATAATGTCCTATAATTCTATGGCCAGGTCAGATCCTTTTGTTTTAGTGCAAAGCTACCATGGACTGAAATTCCCTTGAGAGAAAGCGAAAAGGAAGATATACATCTAATATTTGTATGGTTCTCTTCAAGAAAATCTAGCCTTGCTTTTTGCAATACCCTATACCCAGTTTCCCTTATTGTTAATCTCTTACATTACTATGGTACGTTTGTAACAACTAATGAACCAATATTGATGCATCATTATTATTAGAGTCCTTAATTTATTTGTATATCACTAGTTTTTACTTATATCCTTTTTTATTTCTGTTCCAGGATGCCAATGAGTATACCTCATTACATCGCCTTGTCATGTTTCCTTAGGCTCCTCTAGCCTCTGAACTTTATCAGCAGAAATATCTTCTGAGTAGTAATATTGGCTATATATAACAAGTAAATGTCACTCAAGAAGTAAAATCCCCAAAAGGCTTACAGTTTCTTCATCTAAATTATACTAAAGAATTTCCAGCACTGCCACTTAATTTATTATGTATAGCTACTGAGGCCAGGTCTTAGTCAATTAGCCTAAGAAATAATTAAAACCATTCAAAGCTGCTAGACCTACCACACTGTTATCTAGTTGCTTGTACATATTTAAATAAGTTTTTTCATGTATATTCACGTTCTTTACTTTTTAGTGGACCACCCTCAGGATCTGTTAATATGGTATCTAGTACCACACATTTTCCAGATCCCCACTCCCAGTATTTTTATCTAAATACTATAATTCTCTTGGTGGGAAAACTTTGTGCTTTCAGGTTTGTTTGTTAATTCACTTAATGAAGTAGCCAGTATACCCACAAAGCTCTTGCATTTCTACCGTCCCTTAAGTGAAAGTAAAAAAGCTTCCTGCAAAAACCTGCTTTCACTGCACTGCATGTTACAACATTCCAGGTGTCTCCAAGTAATAATAAAAATATTTCCTTTGCCAGTGTTTTTTGTGGGATACTGAAGTCCCATACCTAAATATGAATTGAATTTTCAGTGCTGTCACTTTCAACTAACCCAGTTAAACAAGGACAGATTTCTCCCAGTGACAGCAAACAACTGGCCAAGATTGGTCATGTACCTAGGCCTTAGTTGCCAGCCTGTAGTTTTTTGGTGATCTATTATTGTGTTACCTACTTTTCTAGAACTTAGTGGCTTAATAAAAACCATAATTACATTATTCCTTATAATTCTGTTGTTTGACTGGGGCCCAACTGGGTGTCCTTATGCCCTTCTGTTTGGAGTCTCTTATGTAACTAAGGTCAGATGGTTGCTCCAAGATGGCTTCGTGTATGTATCTTGTGTTGCTGGGGAAGGCTGGTTTTGGGGCTCCGTAAGACACTGAATTCCTGAGTCCCAGTCTCAGTGCAGCTTTGCTGTGTCCAGATGGCCTCTTTTTGGGGCCTTTCCATGTGTTCTCCCAGTAGTGTTTCTTAATTTTTATATAATAACTCAGGGTTTCCAGGAGTGAAAAGTGGAAACTATTATGGCTTCATAAGGCAAACTGTGCAACTGGCACAAGGTTGCCTCTGCCACATTTAGTTAAAGTGAATCACAGGGCCTGACTAATTTAATAGGTGAGGGGACCACACTAAGATGTGAGTATTGAGAGGTGTGATGATTCATCAGGACCATGTCTGAGAACTAACTAAGACAAGTGGAGAGAAAGACAGTTTCCCTCCTTAGAGATTTCACCAGACTTACAACATGGAGGACTTGCTAAAAACGTAGTTTCAATTTTGAGAAAGCAAGATGTGGCAACTGTCTACCACATGATGGAATCCTACTCCTAAGAAGTGCAGTTGCCTCTTCTGCATGGTGTGTTGACAAAATGATCCTCTGAGTGCAAGAACGGTATTTTAAAAAAAAATAGCTGCTCTCTACTTTTGTTATCCAGGTGATCTTTTCTAACTCCAAGAGTTAACCCGTTTCTTGCTAGTGTCTGTGGCATAATGGAAATTTCCAATTATTAGGGAAAGTATTTTACCAATTCTAGAGCTATTTATGCCAAAATGATACTCGAATCTCCAGATTCTTGTCCTGTCACATATTCGTTTTTCTGCTCTGACAGTACAGATATATTTGATAAGGATAGGGTTTCAATATGAATTTGACAAAAATGATAATACAGGAATTCTTCCTGAACTATCACCTGTTCTTCTGTAAGATGCTTGAAGGAACATGAAATATTTAATTATTATCTAGAAAGTATATATCTCATATCTTTCTGCAGGTGTCAGTGCTAAGCTCTGCAAAAATTTCAGCCAAGACCTTGACATATTCCTTTTTTTTAAATTAATTTTTATTGGAGTAAAGTTGATTCACAATGTTGTGTTAGTTTCTACTGTACAGCAAAGTGAATCAGTTATACATATACATATATCCACTCTTTTTTAAGATTCTTTTTCCATACAGGTCATTACAGAGTATTGAGTAGAGTTCCCTGTGCTATACAGTAGGTTATTAGTTATCTATTTTAAATATAGTAGAGTGTATATGTCAATCCCGATCTCCCAATTTATCTATCCCTCCCCCCTTTTCCCCCTTGGTAACCATAAGTTTGTTTTCTATACCTGTGACTCTATTTCAGTTTTGTAAATAAGTTCATTTGTACCATTTTTTTTTTAATTCCACATGTAAGCAATATCATATGATATTTGTCTTTCTCTGTCTGACTTACTTCACTCAGTGTGACAGTCTCTAGGTCCATCCATGTTGCTGCAAATGGCATTATTTTGTTCTTTTTTATGGTTGAGTAATATTCCATTGTATATATGTCCCACCTCTTCTTTATCCATTCCTCTGTTGATGGACATTAGGTTGCTTCCATGTCCTGGCTATTGTAAATAGTGCTGCAATGAACATTGGGGTGCATGTATCTTTTCGAATTATGGTTTTCTCCAGGTATATGCCCAGGGGTGGGACTGATGGATCATATGGTAGCTCTATTTTTAGTTTTCTAAGGAACCTCCATACTGTTCTCCGTAGTGGCTATACCGATTTACATTCCCACCAGCAGTGTAGGAGGGTTCCCTTTTCTCCACACCCTCTCTAGCATTTATTGTTTGCAGACTTTTTGATGATGGCCATTCTGACTGGTGTGAGGTGATACCTCACTGTAGTTTTGATTTGCATTTTTCTAATAATTAGTGATGTTGAGCATCTTTTCATGTGCCTCTTGGCCATCTGTATGTCTTCTTTGGAGAAACATCTATTTAGATCTTCCACCCATTTTTTGATTGTGTTGTTTGTTTTTCTGATATTGAGCTGCATGAGCTGTTTGTATGTTTTGAAGATTAATTCCTTGTCAGTTGCTTCATTTGCACATCTTTTCTCCCATTCTGTGGGCTGTCTTTTTGTTTGTTTATGGTTCCCTTTGTTGTGCAAAGGTTTTTAGGTTTTATTATGTCTTGTTTGTTTTTTTTTGTTTGTTTTTATTTTTATTACTCTGGGAGGTAGACCAAAAAAGATCTTGCTACAGTTTATGCCAGAGAGTTTCTGCCTATGTTTTCCTCTAAGAGTTGACATATTCCTAATTTCTAATACTCTCTAATTTTCAGTTGGTCACGAACCCAAAGTGAATAGAATATCAAAGAACGTAATATCTTGTAGAAGAAAAAAAAAGGAAGTAAGCAAGAATACTAATTTACCATATAGATCCAGGAATCGCCTTATATTTTATATCATTGCTTAAGAAGCATAAATTAGAAGGGACAAAAGAAAGCCCTTGACTTTTCAACACAGAGAACTGTACCTTGATAAACATGATCCAATCAGGGTCAGGAATCTCCTCACTTAGGTGGACTTTGCCTCTTTTCTGGGTTGAAGGTGTAATGAAACAGGGAAATAGAAAGTGGATACAGAGACACAGAGATAGACATATTTGTTAGGTTAACGCTTTTTAACACCACAATCAGCTATGCAAAGGCAATTTAGTTTCTTTTTTTAATCCCAAATTCATCTGTTTTTCCTTCTAAGTCTCTACCAACATAGTAACGAGAAATGCAATCAATATAGATTCCACTCAGGTAAACAATCCAAAGCAACAAAAGGGAATTCAGTGAAAACAGTCACTGTATTTAAGTAAAATCTATTTTTCATAACTTTGGGAATTAACATGTATAATTACTTGTAGCAAAATTAATGAAAAACTGAAAGGATCACCCATAAATATATAAATTATACTGCTGGATTTCTATGTTTCCTCCATACTCATATTTAATCTGTTATAAAATATACTTTACAGTTTCCATCCTCAACCTGTCTCATGTTTAAACTTCCATTTGAATATGTCTCATACAAATATTCCAACTAAGACATTCATCTATAGAATGAATGACAGTGAACCTGAGAAGGAGTATTATAAAGCTAAAATTAAACCTAGTTACAGATTCAAAATGTCAGCATAATAAACAAAACGAAGGTGTTCTGAGCCAAACCTACTTTATTTCAATATGGGAAATGTGTTTTACAAATGCACAATATTTAACATGCCCAATAAATATAATTGCAAAATGAACATTTGAAAGGTGAAGCCT
The DNA here is from genome assembly GCF_965194825.1 of Balaenoptera physalus. Classification (NCBI taxonomy): domain Eukaryota; kingdom Metazoa; phylum Chordata; class Mammalia; order Artiodactyla; family Balaenopteridae; genus Balaenoptera; species Balaenoptera physalus. The sequence goes on from NW_028124881.1 coordinate 43,255, forward strand.
AACAATTGATGACTAATGCAATTGTCAATGGGAAAAATGGTGATATATTGAGAAAGATATGTACACAATTAATGACAATAATTAAACTGGTAGGTAGTCATTAGCAGCAAAGAGGAGACAGTGGCGAGAAAGACAAGAAGAAATCGATTCACACCCAGCCATCTGGGAACTCTCCCTTGACCACACCCAGAATGGGCGAAACTATGGTTGTGTGGTGGGCAGTTTATCCTGATAAAGAGTGAGCACAGTAACATGAGGGGACTTCCCCGGGCTGCGCATGCCCAGACCAGACAGGCGTATAACCTATAGTAAACCCAAACTCATTATATCATAATTATAATAAAATCTACATGTGGTTTTGCCCCCGAGTGGGCGTTTCTTAGCGATTCAAGGGTGAGAGCATGCGCAGCAGTAAACTTGTTACATACCTCGCGACTGTCAATCAAATAATGATCCCTTGTCACTCAACCCCTCCTCCCTGCAAAATGCTCCTTAAAGGTGCCCTTAAGCCTGTACGGGAATGCTGCTTTCAATTCGCAGAAACAGCCCGCGCTCTCTCTCTATGAGAGTGTACCCTTTGCTTTGATAAACTTTGCTTTGGGCTTGCTTCACTTCGCTGACATAGCCCGCTCTCTTTCTCTCTCTCCCGCTCTGAGAGTGTACCTATGCTTCAATAAACTTTGCTTTGTGCTTAAGCTTAACATGGTACTTTGCAATTCTTTGCTTACTATCTTGGAACCGATTGCTGGTGAGGGTCTTCCGTTGACCTCCTCGGTTGAAGCTGTTTTGTTACAACGCCATGTCCACCCAGACAAAACCAAACAAAATCATAATACCTGTCTATCTGTACTCAAAGAATCAAGAAAATTGAAGCCATCAGAAATTTAATTAGGCTAAAGATTTTTTTTTTAAAGGCATTTTAAAAAGAGATGAGGATTTAAAGTATTTTAACCAGTTCTGAGTAGGGTATCAGACAAGCAATGCAGTGCATTTCTCAGTCATTTCCTGATCCTTTTGAAAGCAGATCTTTTGCCCCTTTCCTGTTTGCCCACTTCTGTTCCCCTCTAACCTTAAAATAACCTAATTATAGGAATGAGATCACTGGGCAATTTAACCTAACTCCTGATTTATGCTCTCCTGAATGCACACCATGCCTTGTCTAACCTGTTGATTCTTTTCCTAGATAAAAAGTAAGAATGAAGAATTAAGTAAAGAATAATTAGCTCTCTACCCCCAACAGCCCCCTAAGCAATCCTGCAGGCAGATCATGAGGGCAAGATAACATCTGAAGAGAGAGTCAACCAGTCTGCATGCAATGGAGATTGCTGCAGAACCCAACCTCCTGCCTGGATAATTCACTGAGATTCTTCCCCCCATGTTTTCCTTTAAGAATTGTCATGGTTGAGCAGAATCTTTGGAGTTGGTCCCTAGACACAAGTCCAACATCTCCCCAGATTGCTGGATTTCCTAACTAAAGCAGCTTTCCTTTCTATTGAGACTTGCCTCTTGAATTATTGGCTTATGAGTGGTAAGGAGCCAAACCTGAGTTCGGTAACACTTTGAGGCCAGTTTTAATAGTGTGTACTTGAATTCCTTGGTTCCAGTTGTGTTCCTAAATCCCTAGAGAGGCAGTTTTGTGGTTTTCTGGAAGCCATTTCTAGATTTACAACCTAGAGCTGGTGTATCCTACCTGTTGTGGACTGAATTGCATCCTCCCAAAATTTGTATGACAAAGTCCTAACCCCAGGGACCACAGAATGGGACTATGTTTGAAGATAAGGTATTTAAGAGGTAATTAATTTAAAATGAGGCCATTAGGCTGGGCCCCAATGCAATCTAACTATTGTCCTTATAAGAAGAGATTAGTACATACAGAAATGCACCAGCGCCACACATGCACTGAGTGACGACCATGTGAAGAGGCAGCAAGGGGGCAGACATTTGTAAGCCAGGGAAAGAGGCCTCAGAGGAAACCAACCCTGTCAGAAACTTGATCTTGACTCCAAGACTCCAGAGCTGTGAGAAAATAAATCTGTGTTTTAAGCCATCTGATTTGTGGTATTTTTGTTGTGGCAGCCCTAGCAAACTAACACACTGCCATTTCTAAGATTATTTACCTAAATATTTGTACTTAATTCTTTCTGGTAAAATGATAGATAGTTTATCTTCCCTGGATTGAACAGTGATAGACATAATGTTTAACAATAAAGTTAAGTAACAGATCCTCAAAACTGGAAATCTGGGATTGCTTATCTGAACTGTTTGGCTTTGAATGCAAAGATGATTCTAGTCTTCTTGGAAATGGAAATCAATAGTGCATGACACACAATGGCAAAACAGTTACATTATCACAAAAGTAGCCTACTAGAAACAAGACGTCAGCAGAGGGAGCAGGTATGTTTGACTAGTATAATTTGAATGAGGAGTTCAAGTGATGCGGGAACCATGGTGGTGTCTTAAAGTACAGAGAGTTGCAAAATAGAAAAGATGACAACCTCGGGGCTTAAAACATCATTTAAAGGAATGAATAAAAGTTAAAGAGGTAAATAACAAAAGAGAATATTTGAATGCCCTATAAGATGAAAAGTTGCTCAGCATCATTTTTCATTTGGAAAATATATTTTAGGAGCATTTTAAAATAAAATAAACACTTTAATTCTAGTAAAAGTAAAGAAAACGATACCAGACTAGCCCTACCACCATAAATAATTTTTTAAAAATGAATAATATACATTAAATAACTGTTTCTGGCTAGTGAATGGCAGGCATCACAAGGCTACAATCCCAGAGAGAAGCAAAATTAAAAAGATGAGCCCCGGGCTTCCCGGGTGGCGCAGGGGTTGAGAATCTGCCTGCTAATGCAGGGGACACGGGTTCGAGCCCTGGTCTGGGAAGATCCCACATGCCGCGGAGCAACTAAGCCCGTGCGCCGCAACTACTGAGCCTGCGCGTCTGGAGCCTGTGCCCCGCAACAAGAGAGGCCACGATAGTGAGAGGCCCGCGCACCGCGATGAAGAGTGGCCCCCGCTTGCCACAACTAGAGAAAGCCCTCGCACAGAAACGAAGACCAAACACAGCCATAAATACACAAATAAATAAATAAATAAATAAATAAATAAAATTAAAAAAAAAAAAAAAAAAAAAAGATGAGCCCCCTGAGAGCCATGGCTCTTGGCCTGTGGCAATTTTACCACTGAGGAGCTGGTTGCTGAAGTCTGTCCAGAGCTGGGAATCCTTACTGATCTAAGCACTTTCTATTCCTTCTTATTCTAAATGGTGCTTTTGTATTAATGTCTTTTTACTCTTTCCAGAGAATCCTTTGTTGTCCTTTCTTAGCACTCCTCACAATCATTAATCCCTAGGTGAAATCGGTCTTCCCTTCTAGTCTAAGTTGGGCATCTTTTCATCATTTTCACTGAGAAAAATTAGTGCACTAACTCTGGCTCAAGAAAAAGTTGCTTAAACAGAAATGGTAAAGCAGTTAAAAAATTTCAACCAATCTTGGCCCCAAAACACAAAAAAGAACCCCAAATGAGTAATTATCCCATAAGTAAATGAACATTAACTGTTTCTCAATTTTTATGAAAGACATATATCATATACTTGGAAAAGATAAAACTATTTGTATACTTCTCAAGGTTTTAATTTGAAAAATATATGCAGAAAATATTTAATGGCAAAAATCAATTGCTATGAAAGGTGATATTTGTTGCCTGATTCATATGAAGTAGCAAATGCTTTTTGTTTTGTTTTGTTTTTTAACTTTATTGGAATATAATTGCTTTACAATGGTGTGTTAGTTTCTGCTTTATAACAAAGTGAATCAGCTATACATATACATATATCTCCATATCTCCTCCCTCTTGTGTCTCCCTCCCACCCTCCCTATCCCACCCCTCTAGGTGGTCACAAAGCACCGAGCTGATCTCCCTGTACTATGCAGCTGCTTCCCACTGGCTATCTATTTTACATTTGGTAGTGTATATATGTCCATGCCACTCTTTCACTTTGTCCCAGCTTATCCTTCCCCCTCCCCATGTCCTCAAGTCCATGCTCTATGTCTGCGTCTTTATTCCTGTCCTGCCCCTAGGTTCTTTGGAACCATTTATTTTTTTTTTTTAGATTCCATATATATGTTTTAGCATACATATTTGTTTTTCTCTTTCTGACTTACTTCACTCTGTATGACAGACTCTAGGTCCATCCACCTCACTACAAATAACTCAATTTCGTTTCTTTTTATGGTTCAGTAATATTCCATTGTCTATATGTGCCACATCTTCTTTATCCATTCATCTGTTGATGGACACTTAGGTTGCCTCCATGTCCTGGCTATTGTAAATAGAGCTGCAATGAACACTGTGGTACATGACTCTTTTTGAATTATGGTTTTCTCAGGGTATATGTCCAGTAGTCCCGCTGGGTCGTATGGTAGTTCCATTTTTAGTTTTTAAAGGAACCTCCACACTGCTCTCCATAGTGGCTGTATCAATTTACATTCCTACCAACAGTGCAGGAGGGTTCCCTTTTCTCCATACCCTCTCCAGCATTTATTGTTGGAGCAAATGTTTTGAGTTGATTTATTCATGCTATAAATACTTATGTGAAAGCATATCACATCAGCTTTCATCAGGATTTACATTCCAAAAATGATCAAACACCCTTCCACTTCTGAGAGATGTTAATGTTCTAGAAAGCCTGATTAATTTCACCCTGTATATGTAGCTACGACTTAAACATCTTGAACTTGCGTAAAGAGTACTAATAGATAAAACCCACAAATGTAAGGCATCTTTAACGATTTCCCATACAGTTGAAATCATCTGCCATAAATTCATGATTTTAAAGAAATAATAAAATGAGTAAGTTGTGCTAGAAAGAATCCCAAGTTTAGTCTGCTGAGCAAACATGCAATGAATTAACTAAGACTCGGTTAATTCTTAAAAGCTAATCTTAAAAAATAAAGTCGGGGGCTTCCCTGGTGGTGCAGTGGTTGAGAGTCTGCCTGCCAATGCAGGGGACGCGGGTTTGAGCCCTGGTCCAGGAAGATCCCACATGCCCTGGAGCAGCTGTGCCAGTGCGCCACAGCTGCTGAGGCTGCGCTCTGGAGCCCGCGAGCCACAACTACTGAGCCCACACGCTACAACTACTGAAGCCCAAGTGCCTAGAGCCCATGCTCTGCAACAAGAAGCCACCGCAATGAGAAGCCTGTGCACCGCAATGAGGAGTGGCCCCCACTCGCTGCAACTACAGAAAGCCCTCACACAGCAACGAAGACCCAACGCAGCCAAAAATAAGTAAATACAATAAATAAATTTATTTTTTAAAAAAAACTTGGTTTGATTACCTCTCTGTGGCAATACTGGTGGTTTCACCTGTCTTCACTACTTTGCAGCAGAATCCAAGCTAGAAAATTAAAAAGTACAGCACTGAAAATATCCAGATTCTCCCTCAAGTTCTGTGTGTATTTCACATAATTAATGCATTAAGAATATGTATATGCTAAGTGAATATCAATTGCTCAGTGGTAAAGGAGCTTATTTTGTGTCCTTGTATTTAATTCAGTTTAATGAAATTAAATATAACAAACTTTTTTTTTTGGTTAAATTCTCTACTAGGTGCCAGGCTATTAGGTGCAGAGAGAAGGAAAAGAAAATAACACATTACCGTGTCCTTGAGAACTCACTCTCCAGAGAGATTGTTAGACTACTCCTTCCCAAAACAAAAGCCAATGTGTACTTTGCCATCTACATTTGATTTTATTTCTCAGATATTATGGACTGACTTGTGTCCATCTCCCAAATTCATATGTTGAAGCTCTAATACCTAGTACATTGATAAGGTCTTTAAAGAAATGATTAAGTTAAAATAAAGCCACTAGGGTGGACCCTAATCCATTATGACTGGTGTCTTTGTAAGAAGAGGAATTCTGGACACAAAAGAGATACCAGGGATATACACACACACAGAGAAAGGCAGACATCTTCACGTCAAGGAGAATGGCCCTAGGAGAAACCAACACTGCCATTTCTTGAAATTCTAGCCTCCAGAACTGTGAGAAAATAAATTTCTGTTGTACATGGCACCCAGTCTCTGATATTTTGTTATGGTAGCCCTAGCAAACTAATTTACCAGATTACAACTGATATTTAAAAATGTATACATTTAATATATATTTCAGAATCTACTTTTCACTAGGTTCTCCACAATATAAAAGCAATAAACAAGAAAGTCACCATCTCTGACTTTAACATACACTCAGAGTGGGAATAACTAATACTGCATATGTAATGATAGGTTTGATGAGTGTGAAAAACTTTTGTACAGTTCATTATGAGAACAGACAACAGGAGTCCTAAGTAAAGTTTATCATGAGAGTTTTTCCTTATGGAGTTATTTCAAATCTATTCAAAGTTGTGTTTGGGCTAGCTAAGGAAGATGGCAGAGAAGGAGGAACAGAGGAGAAACCACTGAGTCTTTATTAAACTGAAACCACTGAATCTTTATTAAACTGAAACCTTTATTAAAGTGAAACAGTTGATGCAGACAAACAGGAATCAACTGGTGGGAGACAAAACTGATAGAAAGGTAGGAGTCGAAATAAGAAGAGTTGTGTAGGTCATGTTACCTACATGATAGTCAAATGTCAGAAAAATGTTTTTCAATAGAGCAGAGTCGATTGATTTTTTTCTATTTGGTTATATTTTGTTTGTTTTCACAGTTTTGTTGAGGTATGGTTTATATATCAAAAAAATCTCCCTGTAAGGTATTCAGTTTGATGAGTTTTGGCAATTTTATAGAGTCATAAAACCACCACCATAATTGAGATATTTAATGTACCAGATACTCCAAAGAATTCCATCCAGGCCCGTTGTGGTTAATTTTCTCTTCTATTCCTGCACAACCATCTATATCATTTGCTTTGTTTTATCACTATAGGGTTTTTTTTCCCCCTAGAATGTCATATAAATGGAATCATGTAATTTATACATAGTCTATTGTATTTAAATGTTTTCCACATAGTCTGTTTTAAGTATGGATCCAAATTTTGTTTGTTTTCTGATTAACCCACTATGGGATATGTATAGTATACATACAATTAGTATGTCAGTTTACCAAATGATGAGTAGTTAGTTGATTGTTTCCAAGTTTTGGCTACCATGAATAATGCTGCTATGAATATTAATGTGTAGTTCTTGATCTGGGCATATGTTTTATTTTCTCTTGGATAGCTATGATTTCTTTTCCCTTGGATAACTATCTAGGTGCATATTTATATTATAATTAGGTAAAATAATTGACACAAGTTTAAAACTGATTTGATGTAAGAGATTATGACAAGGAAGAAGTCAAATGTAGCTCATAATTTTCTGTCTTGAAAGAATGATTTAAGATAATATTGGCATTTTCTGAGATGAAAGAAATTTTTGAAATAGAAAATTATGACTATAGTTTGAAATCCTGAATTTGAGATTCTGTGATGCAGCCAAATGGGGATATCAAATAATGGGTTAAACAAAAACTCTACCGGTAACAAAAGTGTTCTTGGCTAGAAAGTACATATATTGTAATAGTACAGAGACAAATAAAATTCACAAGACTGAACAAGATCAGTGGCCAGTAAAGTATGGTCCAAGGGCCAAACTACCTATTTTTGTAAATTAAATGCTGCTTTTTAATTGCTACACCATTGGTTTACACATTGTCTATGCTACTTTCACACTACAATTCAGAACTAAGTAATTATGACAAAGACCAGATGATCCACAAAGCCATATTCACTCTCTGGTCATATTTACTCTCTGGTCCTTTACTGAGTAAAGTTTGCTGAGTCCCCGACATAATTATCAAGAGAATATAGAGTTATAAGAAAAGACTGTAAGACAGTGTAGACTAGAGGGATAAGAATATTCTGCATTTAAAAATAAGGCGGAGGGCACAGAAATCTAAACAGAAGATCCAGAAAGTATTCAGATTGTAAGGAAAAAAAAAATAGGGACGTGTTCTGCTGTAAAGTCCATGGACACAGAGTTTTAAAGAAGAATGAGAGATCGACTGAAATCAAGAAATATGAGGTGAATAGAGGGGTGGGATAGGGAGAGTGGGAGGGAGAGAGTCGCAAGAGGGAAGAGATATGGGGATATGTGTATATGTATAACTGATTCACTTTGTTATAAAGCAGAAACTAACACACCATTGTAAAGCAGTTATACTCCAATAAAGATGTTAAAAACAAAGAAATATGAGGACTGAAAAATAAGTATACGGAAGTCATTGATAAACTTACAAGGGCAATTGTGGTAAAACAATATAAATCCAATGACGGTGGATAGAACTGGGAAACGGGTATTAGAGCAGGGTATTAAATGTATTCAATTTCTTATGGCAGTGGGAAGAAAGATGATTGAGTTGAGGTCTAGAAACTTTTTGCCTATTACCCAGCAGGAGATCAGGGACCATTTGCTGCATTTGCTGTTGTCTAAATGAACCCGAGGATAATGATAATTGCCAACCAGTGCACAATGTACTGCAATACCTGATGGAGAATGTGAGGGGGTTATCAGTAAGCCAAATGTAGATCTTGGTGGGTGAAGTGATGCTGTAGTGGAGGACACTGAGACTATAGTGAAATAACAAAGTGGAAAACAAGAAAGAAAAGTAGACCTTATAGTGTCATCACTCATTCATAAATGCATGATTGGGATAGGACTGAGGTGCAGAGGGCTTTGACATTTATTACCTATGGTTGGATTTTGGGCAAGTGTCCCCTTTGCCCGGTTTTAATTGGTCATACTACATGAGAATACTTAAAACTTCCCAAAACCTTACTTTATAGTGAATATTAAGTAGTATCACATTTTACAAGGACAAGAAATATCAGCTTTAAATAAGAAATGTTGAAAGAAAGGGCACTAATCCCCACCAAGTTGCAATACATCTGTCTTGAGTGCCCTGTGAAAAATTAAATGGCTCATAAGAGTAACTATTGATTATTGTGGTTAGAATAAATTCATGCATTTTACCCTACACAGTATCAGACATGATAAAAGTTAATCAGGAAGTCCCACAGTCTAAAGGAATCGATATTCTCACACAAACTTGGTGAATGCTTCCTATTTTATTCTAACTTTGAAAGGAAACGAAGTAAAATTCACTTTTTTATACTACTGTACATCACCATCCTCCCATTCATGCAGGGTATCTGAATTTGCAAGCATATTGAATCCAGAAACCAAATTTCAATTTCATCACTATTAAAATAAAATGGATTCATTATAGAAATAATAGGTTGATGTATTTCTTTCCTTTTTTTTATTACTGGAGTAAAATTGCTTTACAATGTTGTGTTAGTTTCTGCTACACAATAAAGTGAATCGGCTATATGTATACCTATATCCCTTCCTTCTTGGACTTCCCTCCCCACCCCCCCACATCCAACCCATCTAGGTCATCACAGAGCACCGCGCTGAGTTCCCTGTGCTATACAGCAGGTTCCCACTAGCTATCTACTTTACACATGGTAGTGTATTTATGTCAAACCTGAACTCCCAATTCATCCCACACTCCCCTTCCCGCCCTGTGTCCACATGTCCGTTCTTCTCAGAGAAAAAAGTCAAAGAAGAATTTAAAACTGTGACAGTATACACATATTACTAGCTGAGGATGGTTAATTAATATGGCGTAATAGAGGATCCAGTACGATGACTAAATTTAGGGAATAACTGGATCTGAGACTTTAGATACTTAATGGTAAGATACTTAATATTGAGATATTTACCATCACTTAATGATGAGATACTTAATGGTGAGAAACTGGATGATAATTCCCTAACATTTTCTACAAATGGTTCTGGAACAATATGTTCCATTGCCAACTCATAGTGTTACATCTGGATCAATGAAACTGACAAAGTACGACAGTCCATAAGAGGCTTGAACACAAGACCTCCTGGGTCTTCTAGAAAAGAACTTATTGGCCTATGGGACATCTTTTCCTGGTTTGGTAACGACTGAGGCTCTTGGCTATGTTCACTTCTCTAGGCAGCCTGTCATCCTGTTTGGAATAATTTCTACTATAATCTTGGTTTGCTGTTGCCTCAGACAGATTAACCAGTTATTCTCACAGCCTCTTAATGTTGCAGTCATTTGAGTACATGATGGGTAGCCTACATTACTCACTCAGGTCCTAAAGGATCAAGGGTTAGAGTTCCTCAACTCTTCAGTTCTGGTTCTAGCCCCAAATCCTAGCTCTTTCAGATGTGACCATAGGCAATTATAAGATTTTGCCTGATGGTCTTCACAAGGCCAAGGGAGGAAGATAATTTGCCCTTCCCACACCAGTACATTGCAGTTTCTAGGAGGAGTTGCAGTCAAGAACTCACATCCTTCAGGCCAGCCATGCTCATACACATATCAGCACTCCTAGAGTAAGAATCCCATTCAGAGAACACTTTATACAGTGTCTTGTCTAAGGCACTTTCTCCACTCTGACTCAGTAATCTGTCAATAATGACATTACAAGAAAAAAAAAAAAAAAAACCCTCAGAACAACAGTAGTCAGGAACATAGACAAAAATTAAAAGAAAAAAAAAACTCTAACAAGGTATTAAAAAATGGACCGCAACGATCCATACCCATGTGCAGATCGAGAGAGAGAGGGAGTGTATATGTGTACAGGTTAGTACCTATACATGTACTCCTGCGCCCTGCTGGCTGAGAAAACCTAGAAGCAGTGACACCCCAGGATCAATGAGCACACTTAGCAGAAGATACCAGTTTCTAGTACCATTCGCCAATAAAAGAAATCAGTCAGTGTCCTTGGAGAAATGGCTGACTCTAGGACTGGGGCAGAAAATAAATGAGTTTGGAGCATCTTTCATTGCCAAAGTAAGGAAGTACTTATAAGCGAAAAAGAAACAATGATGGCAGTATGTCAAAGGGACAGAGAAGCCAACCAAAAGAGTTCCAAATAATTAAAACCAGAAATTTTGAGCCACAAAATAAAATAGTATTGCATTATAAACTTTAATATAAAATATATATACCCAGGTGTCCTAAGTGTTATAAATAAATGATTCAATAAATAAATAAATGGGGTACAATAAAAAATTTTCCATATAGAAAATTTCCAAATAATTTGTGTAAATTCTTCACTCTCAAGGAGGTGAAGCATAACTCCTTAAGTGTAGACTGGGAAAATGACTTTATTCCAAAGAGTATAGTATGAAAAGTATGGAGGGGGGCAAAAAGATTAATTTAACAGTGGAGAAACCTGACAAACTCCACGTTAACATCAGTGGTAATAAGCCATGTTTATGATACATACCTTTGATATAATGTGATAAACAATGATGATTTACTTCTGTGGTTTTCCTCTGTAAGACCCACAACTGCAGTCTATAATGAGAAAAACATCAACAAATCCAAATTGAGGACCACTCCACAAAATACCTGACCAGCTTTCTTGAAAACTGTTAAGGTCAAGGAAAACAGTGAAAGTCTTTGTCACCATTATAACCGAGAGGATCCTAGGGAGACAGGACTACAAATTCAATATGGTATCTTGGATGGGCTCTTGGAATTGAAAAAGGTAATTAAGTAAAAACTAAGTCAATCTGAATAAATACTGAATTTTAGTTAATAATATATCAATATTAGTTAATTAATGGTAACACATGGACTATTCTAATGTAAGACATTAATACGAGAATCTGGGTGTGGAGTATATGGAAACTCTTTGTACTATTCCACATTGCCTTTTTGTAATTCTAAATCTATTCTAAATCTATTCCTTCTTCCTGGAAATATGTACAATGCAAGCTATGCTAAGGCTATCCCTGTGGGTTTTCATTATCACTATCAGGGATACAAAATCTAGGTTAACAGATGGTACACCGGGGTGGAGGTAGGAAGAAACTGTGATTGATTGAAAGGAAGTTTATAGATGGATAAGGAAACCAGAAAAGGAAATTATCACTCCATATCTAACTTAGCTTCCCAAAGCAAGATAATGATTTTCTTGGCCATTTCTGTTTGATGTAGTGCTGACTTATGTTCAAAGTTGGAAGAAGCCCAAGATGTCTTTTCCACTGAAAAGGAGAATGTAACTGAAGCCAAATCCTAAGATTTACCCCAAAACAACTTGAATCGTTTGAAGAAAAGACATCAGCCAGTATTTCTTGTTGAATATCCTGATTAACAGCAGTTGAATTTATCACATCTGTAGCATTTCCTTGGTTGTGTTATCATATAGTTTCTTTTATAATCTTAAAAGAAATACTACCTTAGGACTAGACTGTATGCTTTATGCCTGGCAGAGAGCAGCTGGTGCACCATGTGGCCGTGAACCAGGATGGCATTTTTTTAGACAACTGCATGGGTACAAAGCAAAGGGATTTTTACTGCCTGCTCCTCTATCAGATTCTGCTTTGTTCTTAGACCACATATGAGTATGGAGGGATCATTATAAAAGTGGCTATTGAAACAGCATAACGTCCGAAATGATGAATGTTGGTGATGTTAACAGTTAAAGATCAGTGATAATTTGTTTCTGAAACTTCAGAAAAGATATTTATGCAAAGTCATTTTTGCATATTGATTGAAATGCACCTTGAAACACATCTCTGAATATGATCAGCTAACAATTGCCCAGATGACATATTTGTTGAGGGTGCATATAATTTACTTGAATTTCACCATTACCACAAGTACTCAGCACTTTGATGACTCAGCTATCACTTGCCCCAATGTAGTAAGATGTTCTTAGGGCTTTGGAAACTGGATTTGGTATGGACTGGACATGGAAAGGATTTTTCTGGAGGCTCACCTTGGGTATGATAAGACTTGTTAACTTAGATAGGAACACAAGAGGGAGCTATTTTCAAGGAAACTGGCCATGTTCCAACAGTGCACCTTAAGAGGAAGAAAAAGTCTGATCAAATTAAAAGACAGTTACCAGGTGAACTGGTGTCTCAGGCTATATGACCAGCTTAAAATTGGCAAGTCATCACTGATAAATGTGGGTAAACATTCAACCATTATCATCATGACCACATGTTGAACTGCTAAATTAGGGCAATGGGAATTTGTGCCTCCGAGTCTCGAAAGTTAAGTTATGCTGTTGCTTTGCATGCTACACTGTTGCCTGTCATGAATTCTTTCTTAGTTCTTGAAACTAAGCCACCTTAAAACAGGGTGATGCCTGTTTTGTGCTGTGAGATGAATTGTAAATCTGAACCCAAACCACTGCAACAGGTTGAACAGGGTGGAGACTATTGCTCCATTAATGGAAATATATCCATGGTCTGTGGATCCAGTAATATCATCAAATATGATCACTTAGACCTTAATTCATATTGAAGTCTTCCTTTTTTATTTAAGCAAAACCTTTTGAGAACAGTAATATGTATGCTAAAATGTGTATAAATCATAAACGTATACGTGAATTACATGAATGAATTTCATGAATTAAACTTTCTGTGCAACCAGCATCCAAATCAAGAAATGCCATCTTGGGCTTCCCTGGTGGAGCAGTGGTTGAGAGTCTGCCTGCCAATGCAGGGGACACGGGTTCGAGCCCTGGTCTGGGAGGATCCCACATGCCGTGGAGCAACTGGGCCCGTGAGCCACAACTACTGAGCCTGCGCGTCTGGAGCCTGTGCTCCGCAACAGGAGAGGCTGCGACAGTGAGAGGCCCGCGCACCATGATGAAGAGTGGCCCCCGCTTGCCGCAACTAGAGAAAGCCCTGGCACAGAAACGAAGACCCAACACAGCCAAAAATAAATAAATAAATAAATAAATTTATTAAAAAAGAATCTAGAAAATTACTGACCATTGTGTGTGACTTTTGTAACTTGTAAAGACAAAATAGACAGTTTTAATGGACCCGTAAAACATTTAAAATGATTACATTGAAACACAATACTTATAAAATTCTATCCAACCAATGTGGAGGTTTTTTCATGCTGTATTTTCTGGCCAGTGTTTAATTAAATTCAAGTTCATTATACTTATATTTCTATCACAGGACTGTAAGTTCCCAGAGCCGATCTGTCTGTCATAAGCTTTTGGTCATTCCAAGATTAGTCTGAATTTATGATCCTAGTAATGATCATTTAATAGTAGGGACAAACAACTATAGGTAATTGTAGTGACACAAAGGAATAGATGTGTTTTAACACAGCTGCATAAATTGCAAACTATAGAAAATTCATAATTTTAAAAAGTTTCAACTCAGAGTCATTTTTAAAAGTGTTAAATATCTAATCTAGAAAATAATCGGGGAATAATGTTAATGACTGAAATGTTATGACCTTTATGTCATATCCCTGAAATATTTTTAACCATGATTTTCTTCTGTAGATGGATGCACGAACTCTGTCATTGAAAATATTGAATGAAACTGACAAGTATACAGGAGGGAACATATTATAAAAATACAACAAAACTACTTTACTGAATAATACTGAGTTGAAACATTGAAACGATTATTGTCTCTGAGAGCTAAAATCCAGATGATTTGCAGTATCCTATAAATGTATGATGTTGTTGGTTCTATTTATATAATGTACCATTTGACTTACTCTCTTTATGATATTTATATCTCCTTATGGCCAGACTTTTATAAAGCAATTTTTATCAAAGCTGTGAAGAGGTCTTTAACTTTTTCTTTTCAATCATAAACTTTTAAAAGGTGGCAGCACATACAGCGTTGAGTTTTATAAAAGAATCCACATAGAAAACTGTAATTTTCTCCTATTCGATATATTGTGATAAATTCCAAGGAAAGATATATTCATTCATATTTTTAAAAACTGGCTTATTTTCATTTTTAAGCATTTTTAATGTTACATATACACATTGATTTTAGAAATAAAACAGTGACCAAAATGGTTTTCCATACTAAGTAGATGTTATTTTACATACAGCTTTCTGTTTTTATTGAGATCTCCTGAAATTCAACACTGATAAAGTAAATTACAATCAAAGAAAAAAATATGTAATTAGCACTGTGCAATTTTTCTACCTCTCATTTGTTTATATACAGCATAACCCTTTTCTTTTTCTTTTGGACACAAAGGGAGAAAATTCTTCCTTCAACTCCTTTCACCAACATTTCAGGTATAGTCAAAACTTTCATAAAGAGAAGTGTTTTTTCTAACAACTCTTTTTATAAAAGAATAATAACAAGAGACAAGTTTGGCTAGGTACCTATGATAATTTAAATAACCCTTTCTCATCTTGGGTACTTTATTACAATGAATGCCTACAACTGTGAATCAATTTCCCAATTGGAAGGAAAATTTTAAAAAAAAACCTAACTGAAAAGGATATTAACAACAAAACCAAACAAAACTAAAACAATCTGGGAAAACATGTTGAAGGCTTTCTTCTAATCCATTCTCAGTCAAGAGCATACATCACACTTCTTAGGGAAAAAGGAGGATCCAAGTTATACTATACAATTTTTCTGACTATTCCCACCCTAAAAGGAAAGACAATGGGTATTTCATCCTACAAACAAATTAGGGTTATATAAAGAAATTCAAAATACCAAAAATCTATGTTTGAATATCATCGTTTAAGAGACGATATTCTGTCGGTTTCAAAATGACAGCTTCATTTTCTTTCACTCAAATAAATGTGAGTCCATATATAGCTCTGTCTTTAGGCATCTTGAAGCTAAACATTTACGCAGTTTTTCTTAAGTTATGGAGAGAGATAATTAAAATCTTTGGAGAATTTAATAAAATATTTTGGAAGGATACAGCTACCAAGATGTTTTTCTAAGCTATAATTTCTGATGCAGCAGTTATGAAGGTCTCTTTTTATAAATCTGAGAGGGTGTTTGTTTTCTTGCTTTTATTTTTTTAAAATAATAAGTGATTAATTATTTAAAGTCATTTGGTATTTAAGAAAAATGCTACCCTGTAGGCAAAAATAACAACAGGACTTATATCTAAAAGACCAAGAAAACATAGCCAAATTCTTCCTTCCCAAACAATAACAACAGCAAAATCCCAAGGTTCACCCTAATGGTCCAGCTTTACCATAACTATTCGTGATGCACTTCCTCTACTGAAATGAATATTTCCATCTATTTATTACAGATACTAAATGTTTAAGAATCTGGGGTCTTTATTCTAGGATTAAGCTATATGATCATAATTTTTTAAAATATATATTTAAAAAGAAATTGACATGCAGTTATTTAACATTTAAAAACAATAAAACTACAGTATCAGATAGAACATAGCGCCACATCCCCCAAAATATTTTAAATATTCTCATTTTAACATAAGTTCAGTTTATATTATTTTATATAATGCTTTTAAAATATTTTTAGGAAGTAGCACAATTCACTAGAGAAATCAGGTAATGCAACATAATCATCTCAGTGGAAAGTGTAGTTATTTGTATATAAGTTTCCAAATATTTCTTTCCTGGTTGCACCATGTTCCAGTTTTAGTCACAGTTCATTGAAACTGTAGTGAATGCTGCATTTGTTACAAATGAAACAAAACCAACAAATTTTGGATAATTAAAAACAGTGTCAAAGTTTTATTACAAACATGTTGCCGAAAAGATAACTCTAGAAGTCAATTACAAGATTCTTTTTTCGTAAGGATGTTTACAAAAGAGAAACTTTAGATAATGACTGTTAGATTAAAAACAAGGGGAAAATATGTTTGAATAAAATAATAATACATATGGTTGACAGTTACTTGGGTTTGTTGGGTACTAGATTCCCAGAAGTCTTCTTCATACCATTAAATTTATCACAAAATTGCTTAGACATTTTATCAGGAATGCAAAATTCTCCCCCAAAGGAAGTTGTGAATACTGTGAAACATACTATTTCTCAGATCTGATTTGGAAAAAATTTTGTTTGTTTCCAACCTGTAAAGAGAGATTTATAAAATGGCAGGAATCATTAAAGAACTATAGACATCTAAAAGATACATGCAGCCCTATGTTCATAGCAGCCCTAGTCACAATAGCCAAGACGTGGAAACAATCTAAATGTCCATAGGCAGATGAATGGATAAAGAAGATATGGTACATATATACAATGGAATACTACTCAGCCATAAAAAAGAATGAAATAATGCCATTTGCAGCAACATAGATGCAACTGGAGATTATCATACTAAGTGAAGTAAGTCAGAAAGAGGAAAACAAATACCATATGATTTCACTTATATGTGGAATCTAAAATATGACACAAACGAACCTATCTATGAAACAGAAACAGAATCACAGACATAGAGAACAGACTGGTGGTTGCCAAGGGAGAGGAGAGTGGGGGAGGGATAGAGTGGGAGGTTGGGGTTAGCATATGTAAGCTTTTATATATAGAATGCATAAACAACAAGGTGCTACTGTATAGCACAGAGAACTATATTCAATATCCTATGATAAGCCATAATGGAAAAGAACATTAAAAAAAAAGAATATATATATATATATATATATATATATATATATGTATAACTGAATCACTTAGCAGTACAGCAGTAATTAACACAACATTGTAAATCAACTATCCTTCAAAAAATCAAAAAAAAAAGAACTATAGACATCTAAACTCAGATTAAAATTCCTTCTATGTGAACACAGCCCTACTGCTGCATGAGGGACCCTGGAATAGAATGAATTCTGGTACTTACTCCAGTTGCTGCAAATACAAAATCTTCTACAGTAGGAAAAGTGTATTTCAGTTTTACAACTCTGTTCAAATGTCTCTGATAAACCATGAATAAGAAATTATCTTCGCATTTTTAATAATTATACCTCTAGGTATACTGTAATCAAATTGTACAAGCAGCTTTTGATTATTTGGGAATATGATATATACGCCCATCTTTAAAAATTCCAATTTCAAGTTTAAAAGAATAAGGCTCACACTTGAAAGGGCTACAATAAATGTTTTTATTTATGTATTTTTTGTGTGCCAAAATATTAATATTTTGATTTAGATATATTTTGTTGGCCTTCCAATCCAGAGTTATAGTATCCCACTTATTACATTTTGAGGTCAGTTTCCTTTTCTAACATGGCACAAGAAAATTGGGAAAGGGGAACAATATTTTCCATTCCATTATGATGATTACTGAGATTTCATCGTTGACATGTGAGTGATATGTTGAAAGACAAGTGGGTTCAACCTCGTCAATGCTGGATTTTTTTTTTCCCTTGGCCATGACAGATAGTTCAGCCTATCAAGACATTCAAACTCTCAAACTGGTTGCAAACTTCTACCCTTGATTTTCCATCAAACCCTCCCTATCTTCAACTAACTTCAATATTTCTCTCTTGAATTATTCCAGCTCTATCTCCTTCAAACCCTTGAACCTCTTTCCCTTGATTAGCCTAAACACGCATGGTTCTTCTTCAGGATATCACTGAAATACAAACACCTCATATTCCCCATTCCAACTCTGCCCTGGGCGATGGTCCATATCTCACAACTCAGAGGCTCCACTAGAATTTTCAGATGGGAAATGAATAATGCATCTCTCACTCTTCAACATTTACCAGAGCAAGAACAAAACATATAAATATTTTAAAGATTCACCTAAACAAAAATTCTGTTTAGCACATATATGCTTTCACTCTATTTTTGAAACACTGGTGACAATCCTAGTTTCTAGTAAATCACAGATTAGAATATGGATTTCTGTACATATGCAAATAGAAGCTTGTCATACTAACATAAAAGAGTGATCACATTCCTTTGAAATTTCTCTATCTATACACATTGTACACATGTACTTGTAAGCTGGGCACAAAAAGAATAGGAGTAGCTGCAATCATATATTTGTTTTATTATTTTCACCCTCAACATTGACCTAATGTATTTTTAATTTTTTTCCTTATGTACACAGAATTCTAATCTGAAGATGATCTTTTGAATGATAGAATTTGGATTATGGTATAAAATAATAGTGTTATTAAAGTTGACAGTGTTTTATGACTTCCCTTAACTCATCATTTTCTGAGCATCCTTAATAAAACAAAAACAAAAACTGGTATATTTATGCCACTGAATTACATAATGCAGGTCATTTCTAATGTTATTTAATAGTGACATTTCTAAAACAAAACAAAGCAAAACCACTGAATTTTATTTTCCAATTTGTACCATTTGAAGTTCTATTTTAAGCTATTAGAATAAATCATAGCTAGAATACACACAACTCTATTTTTATTAGTTCAACCATCTTTCTAACAATCTTTCCAACATTGTAGACTCCACACCTGTATTTCCATGATGATACTGGAAAATATAGATTTCCCACAGACCTCAAAACCTTAATGTTTTTCCCTCCCAAACCTTTTCCTCTTCCACTGTTTCTTTTCTATGTAAATCATATCTACCCTACTCAGTAGAGTTCTAAACCTACCTTGCCTGTATTAGCAAACCAATTTCCTTTGTAAACCATTCAATTTAATTGGATCCCCACTCTGTAGCCAGAGAGATCTTTCTAAAATAAAAACCTGATATTATTACTTCTCTGGTTATCTCTTTATACTTTGCAAAGTCTAGCCCAAGGCTTGTAAGAATTGCTTGTAATAATTATGGTAGAGTCTATGATACTGTATTAAATAGACCCCCAAAACAAAAAAGCAAACAGTAGTTGAAAAGATAGAAGTATATATCACTAGGTTCTGGTCTAGTCCTTTTTAAGGGAACTTGGTCCCTTTCATTATTCTGTCCAAATATTTCTCAAAGTTTTCCGTTATCTGTATGATTCAAGCAAGTTTCAGAGAGATGTTCCTATTCCAGACTGTGAAAAGTGAAGAAAAGGAATTCTAGGGCCAACAAGTTTGGGTTTAAGGACAATCCGAAATTGTCCATGGACAATCTGAAACTGTCCATCTCTCCTTTCACATTCCATTGACCCAAACTTAGTCTGCAACTGATAGTAAATGAAATGAAAACAATGAAATAGAGTGTGTAAATGGAAAGTCTAGCTAACAGCTGGGAAATTCTCTATAAGGAAGAAGCAGAAAATGGATATTCGAGGATTGTTAGCACTCTTTACCACACCATCAAATTCAGCTCATCCCTGTTTCTCTCATATTCTGTGTTTCAGCCATTGTGATTCATATGAATTTGCCCTAATTATCTTCACCTTTTTGATTCCTCATGTTGGTCCTCAGAACAATCCTGTTTCCAACTATCAGTTTCTGTTACTTGTAACCAGGGAACACTTTCTAAACCATAGTGTCTCAGAAGGAAAAGCTATGGTCTTTTTTGATTTATGATTTGCTTATGTTTGTTTATTTCTTTATTCAAAAGCCCTTTCTTTTTAAATATTTTCCCTTTCAATAATTGAAGTATTTGTAGTTATTGATAATTTTACAAATTATTATCAGAATTAATACATGTGAATGACTTTTATTTTTTCTCAAAGCTAATGAGAATTTTGGTCTATGTTATTCAGTCTCCTATAAGGGCTGGAACATTTTACTTATATCCCTAGATAACCTCTGTTCCAGTTATTCTGGTATTTTGATGTTGTCATGGAGACCCTACCCCAGTTCTATGCTGTCTTTCTCTGGACTTACTATATGAGAGAAACTCCTTTTCCTTGAAGGTATGTTAAGTCAATTTGTAGTAGATCACACTCCTTCCTAATAAAATGTGCCTATGCTTATGCTATATTTAAAGTTTCTGCTATTGGTGAGCATTAAGTTATATGCCTGTGAATATACGCTGCATAACCTACTTCAAAAACAGATTCCAACAACAGGATAGTAAAATAACAATCATAGCATTGGGTTAATAAGTTATCTTTTGAAACATTAACTACTAGAGCAAAAGAGTATGAAAATGCCTTTTGGTCTCTAAGCAGATTTGGTGAACAAGCATACCAAAATATTATGTTAGAACCTATAAGGAGCTATTAGGAGCTTCTGGGACTAGTCATTCTTCTTTTCTTTAAGTGGAAATTAAGCCAGAACAATATTGTTTCTCCTTTCATTTCATTTATTTTTAACCTTCTACTGTCATTGTACTGCATTTACCAGCAGTGTATATCCAAAAGAATTTTAAAAGTTCAGCAGTACCAAAAGAGTTCCAGTTAAATATGAGAAAAATTAAGATATGACCTTATTACCTAAGGAAAACTAAAAACAATTTCTCAGAATCTAAAATTTTTCACATTGCAGCTTTGCTTAATAGCAGAAAAGAAAATATTGTGAGCAAATAATTCAATTTCAAAATATCTAGGAAATTAGAACATAACCCCCAAAACACTGTTTTGTTTATTATACAGATAATATGGGCCATGATATTTTGTTTCTTAATTATAAAATATTTTGCTTGAGAGTATATTTCATAAAGTTTGTGAAGTCTAGAACAATTTATTAAAATCAGAGCACAAATCATGAAGACAGTAACATTCACCAGCTTCTGAGAAAATATCGTCTCCATTACAGTCACATTCATTAAAGGAATTTCTTTTGATTAGGCTTTGTCATCTTCAATGGAAATTTTCAGGGCCATTGAAAAATTGCACACTTTTTTTTCTGTGTCATTCTAAATTCTTTAGAGAACAAATAAGGAAAGTGAATGGCTCTGTTACATGTTTCTCAATCATCTTTAAATGGGTCATGGTTTTAAATAGGCTGTGTCAAATTGGAATGATGTGAACTAAATTATACCTAAGTTTCTCGGTATCATCTGCTTAATGAATTCTTTGCAGGGGGTCAATGTATCATCAGATACGAATTGCAATTCATCTTTGAAAGAGTCAGAATCAATGTATATTTCTTCACTGAAGTGAAGGTGAAAAACCAGCCCTCAAGAAATATTGAAAAATAGGTAACTGAACAATAGCCATAGGTATTCAGTGTCTATAGCAAATAAAAAATCTAGTTACTAATGCCTGACATAATTTATTGCTAAATTCAGTTCCTTTTTGATTTAGTTCCATACCTGGACTTAGAACAAGGATACATAATTAAAATAATCAAGCCATTGAAATATCTTTGACCTTTCAAATGTCCCATGATATGTGCATAAAACCTGTATTTCGTATAGTTATATTATTACAGTGTTGAACTTTTCTTATTTTGATTGAGATTATCAATTACTTTTGGTTTTCCATTTCTCTTTTACTCTTTATCAGTTTGAAATTGCACATTCTATTTTAAATGTTCAGTTTCTTAGTTAACAATTTTACGTGTACATTTGACTGATCAAATTCCATAAAAATAGATCTCTGTTCTCCTTGTGAGCAATATAAAATATTATTAATATTTCATGCCTTCTGAGACATTTTTCTTCTAAAATGACATTGTCTGTATTTTAATTACATCTTTTCTAACCCCCAAATATCCAGCATCAAATATTTGTTTATTGTTAACACTTTAGATTCACCACCCTTTTTTACCATTTCTGATATCACAATAGGATCTATGCGTACTTTCTGAAAGCTATCACTTAAAAAAAAATACAACAACTTCAGTGAAAGTCTGTTAATGTTAAGTTCTCTGCTCTTGTTTATTTAATAATATTTTTATTTTTCCCTCAGGTTTGATCTATGGTTAGTTGTGTGTACAGTTCTAAGCTGAGAATTATTTTCTTCCAGCCTTCTTTCTAGGCAGTTGTCTAGCTTCAATTTTTGTTGTTGAAAATTCTGTTGTCATTTAATTGCTATTTCTTAGGAAATCTGAATGAATGTTACATTTTCAAATCTCTTCTTTATATTTCATTCTTCGTAGTTTTACCTGAATGTGTTTAGATTTATTCAACAAATGTTTATTGAGTGTCTGCTAAGTGCCAGTCACTCACTCGTCTAGGACTGTAGGATGCAACAGTTTTGGAATCATGCTGCCTCAATCTGGGGAAAGACATCATGTCCTTCATCAATTCTGGAAAAATCTCAGTTGGTATCCCTTAAGTAGGATTCCCTCTTTCACACTCCATGGCTTCCTAGCCTTTTGCTAGATATGTGTTAGACATTCTCATTCTGCATACACATCTCTCAAACTCTCTTTCAGATTCTCCCTTGCCTTGCCTCTCTGTGGTAATACTTAAGTACGCCTTTTTGCTGCTATGAATTTTCTCTCAGGCTGAACCTGAAATATTCTTTTATAATGTTAACTTTAGACATCTCTTCTTTTTTTTAATACCGTTATTTAGAGCTATAAATTTCCATCAGAGAACTGCTTTTGTTACATCATGTAAATTTTGCTATAACTTTTTCATTTTCATTCATCTTTAAATATTTTCAAATTTGCATTTTAATTTCTTATTTGATCCACTGGCATTTAAGAGTATGTTGTTTAATTTCCATATATTTATAAGTTTCCTCCTGATAAAGACTTCTAATTTTGTAGAGGTTGGGGAATATACTTCGTATGATTTCAATGCTTCTGATTTTATTGAGGCTTTTTTTATGGCCTCACATACGATTTATCATGGAGAATGTTCCCTGTGCACTTGAAAAGAATATGTACTCTGCTTTTGCTGAGTGGAGTGTTCTGTAGATGTCTGTTTGGTTTAGTTGGTTTATTAGTGTTGTTATAGCCTCCTGTTTCCCTGTTAATCTGCCTAGTTGTTCCATCCTTATTGAAAGAGGAATATTAAAAACTCAAAACTGTAAACTCTTTTCTTATTTGCAGCCTTTTGATATTTTCCTTTTTTGGTTGATGGAGAACATGCCTGACAGTCAGGCCCCGCCACGGCTTGTAGGCTCAGATCAGACTTTATCTTCAGTCACAGGCCTGCACCATTGTGCTCACATGTAGCTAACTATTCCACCTGTGTACATACCTGACTTTGGTCTGACCCCTGTCATCTGCACCCACTGCCATGAGACTATGGCAAGACCCAGCAGCCACAGTAACATACTTGGGCAACCAGCGCCCCCATAGCTACAAAGGTCCCCAGAGCTGGCCCAGGCCCTTGCTGTCTGCCCTGGTACACCACTATGTGTGTGTCTGTACGTAGCACCTGCCACTACTCAGACACCTGTAGCTGGGCCCTGCAATCACACGTGTGCACAGGACCAGCTCTGGCCGCCACCAATACCTGCCCTTGTTCCTAGCTGCTGCCCTTGGAGGTGCTTCTGAGAACCCCACAGCCACGATGGATGCTCCTCAGCGCTTATCAAGGACCACACATTTGCTGACACTGCGGAACCCAGCAGCCTGAGCTGAAGAGACATCATGCCACCCTGGGTTGTATGCCGGCACATGGGCCCACACTTGGTGCCCTGCACCAGTAGACCCAGGGTAATGGCACACTCCAGCACTTCCCCTGCCCCATGCAGGTAACAGTCTTCCCATAGCAAAGTCAGTCCATAAGGTTTGGAGAGGTTTCTGCCTCTTCAAATGTGCAGACACCTATGCAAGCCTACAGGGATCAGGAAGAGTCAGGGAAACATGACTCCACAAAAGGAATACAAGAAACTTCCAATAGCTGGCCCCCCAAAAATGGAGAGCCAAAAATTACCTGACAAAGAATTCCAAACAATTGTTCTAAAGATGCTCAGCAAACCCACTACTGTGTATATATCCAAAGGAAATGAAATCAGCATTTTGAAGAGATAGCTTCAGTCCCGTGTTTAATGCAGCTTGGTTCACAATAGCCAAGATATAGAGATAAAATAATACCCTTCAATGGGTAAATGGATAATGAAGTTGTGGGATGTATATATCCCACTGGAATATTTTTCAGCCATGAGAAAGAAGGGAATCCTGCCATTTGTGACAACATGGATGGACCTTACAGGCATTATGCTAAGTGAAATAATTCAGAGACAGAAAGACAGATACTGTATGATACCACTTATATGTGGAATCTAAAAAGCTAATCTCATAGAAACAGAGAATATAATAGTTGTTTCCAGGGGCTTGGTGGGGGGGGGGGGGTGGAAGGAAAGGGGAGATGTTAGCCACAGAGTATAAGCTTTAAAAAGAAAAAAGAAAACAAAAGGGAAGCAAGGGAAGGGAAGGGAAGGGAAGGGAAGGGAAGGGAAGGGAAGGGAAGGGAAGGGAAGGGAAGGGAGGGGAGGGAAAGGAAGGGAAGGGAAGGGAAAGGAGGGGAGGGGAGGAGAGGGGAGGTGAGGGGAGGGAAGGGAAGGGGAGGGCAGGGAAGAAATACTAAGTAACACTGAATGGAGCACTTCCTGGGTCACTGGATTTCAGAAAAAGAATCAGGAAATACACATTATATGAAAGTCATGAGCCTTAATCTTAAGTCAATCAGGGGGTATTTTTAATGGTGAAATTGTTAATTTATCAATCACAAGTGTGAAAGGCTTCTCTCTTGCAAGTTTTTCGTGCCACATGGAGTTGATAAATTTCAGTTCCAATACTGCTATATTAACATCTTTATTATGTCTCTCAATCTCTCTATGGCTTCTGTTTTTGCGTGTGTGCTTTTTATGCCAAGAAATAAAGTGACTGAAGAAAATAACCTCTAATATCCATTACAGTGTTATATTATTTAAGTGTTTATAGCTTAGAACAATAAAAACATGAAGGTCCATTTAAAGAACTGGATTATATTTTGTCTACAAACTATTAATCAGATTACAGCTAATGATGATTCCCCAGAATTAAAAGTTGTAGTGGAAGAAAACTGTGCTTACTTAATTACTTATGTCAAGGAATATCACAGAAAATATATTTGTATGTATGTTAATGAAACCTGATATATACTTTCAATTGTCTGTCAAATAAAACATTTGCAAATGGTGGGTTAAACACACTTACTGTACAAAGATAAAAACAACATGGATAATTAAGCATGTGAAATAAGATCATGTGTTTAGCTGTCTGGAAATTTTATATGAAAGGGACAAAGGAAGATTCAATTTTATATAAAAAGGGAAAACCACCTTCAATACATATTCCCAACACTAAACAGAGCTTTCCTGACAAGAGTTAAATTTATAAACACAAGAGATTAAATTATTCTTTTGTATAATGTTTTTTGAAAAATGCAGCTTGATTATTTAAAATCAATTATTCTTTGACAATGCATTTTATTTTCTAGTTCACCAAATAGAATTGCCATAATGGCATGTATTTTCCATGTACTTTCATAAAAATGTATATTTTTAAACTTTCATTTGAATCTGTTTTTCACTGGAAATATTCCTTTTACCTAGAACATGTGAATTTCAAAAAAAAAAATTTTATTTGAGGAATTTATGGATTTTTCTTAAAACAAATAACAAAAATTCAGTCATACGGGTGATTCCCATGGCTTAGGTTTACTATATTTCTCTCTTTCAGTTATTCTTTTATTTGGTGCTGAAGATAAGATCTAAGCTACTTAGAAAGCATGGCTTACTAGGTAATTTTGGCCACAAAATTTCAGATTAGTCAAGGCTTAGATCAATCACTTAAAATTTCAATGACATTAGTAGTTGCAAGCTTCAAGGATACGTACGTTCAAGAAGATATCATATTTAATAAATCACAAACTCATTGTTTCACAATCAGCTACTCTGCCATTCATGTTGGTAATGGCATCACTAAACTTCTGTAGTGACACTTCACCAAAGTTACCATTGAGGGCAATGGCCTACTGTCACATCACCTTGATGCATCTCCATCAAGGTGTTGACCTTGACAGGGTAGATCTTTATAACCACTTAGCACCACAAGCTTGCAAGCCAGTCAGTGAGATCACACATGGTAAAGCAAATGATTTATGGCAAGAATCACACACTGAAATGCCTTGCAGAAGCAGGTTAGGTAGTATAGATGAGGGAACGTGGCTGGCAATGATGTCACAAAATATCTTGCTTTAACAAATTAGTGTAAATAACATAGGAATATTCTCTATTTAGACTAAGAGATATACTCTTTCATTTTTCACTTAAAATGTATGGCTCTCTATATTTGCTCTTACTTTTGCACTTTTAACAGTGAATGACAACAGAGAAGAAATATTTATTTTTCCTCTTAATGCTACTCAACTGCAACTGTTTTACCATATGGTGAGTAATCCAACTCAGAGCTTAAGAAGTAGAACCCCTGACTCTTCTGTGAAATCTCAAGTTTTTAAAATGTTGGTAAATTATCCTATTTTTGAGAATTTGTCAATAATTTCTCTTTTCACTGCACTAATACCGTAAGCCAAACAAAATTCAACTTTGTGACCCCTAATGCAAAAACTAATTATTAAAATAAAACTATCCAAACAAAAAATCATACAATGTAGTCCCATCAATTCTACAATTTTACTAACATTTATCCCTTTGTGACAAATGTTGACAACTTTTACTGAGCCGCTCGTTCATTAATGTCAAAATTTGCAATTCTTTTGAAATTTTTAAACAGCTTCCTGGAAAAAAAATTTTCTTAAAAATTTTGGGATTTTAAAAAAATTCTTGAAGATAATTCTTTAAAGGTTTAAGTATATGAAAAATAGGGAAAGTATAATGATTATTTTCTAGTATATTTTACAAATAACTCAAAAGTAAATCTAAACTTCAAAAGGCTGACTTGAAAATACAGTGGAAAGGTTATCCCCCGACAGTGAAAGTTTTAGGTAAACTCATAATGGAGCCGAGAATAGCTCAGCAACCCCTTCAAGAACAGAGAGCTCCCAGGCCAGCAGGACTTGACATTAGCCTGATTACAACTATTAACACATCTAAAAAAAGAATGTGTTACTCAGAAGGCTCAGCCAAATACAGAAAAACAAAATAGATAGGATTGCAATATTAAATATTATATAAGCACAGGACAGCAGGTGCTTAGATGCTGATCACTGACTATATTATTAGCGATCCTAATTTTAAGACTATGACTAGCGCGAGGATAAATGCATTCGAGGACAAAATTGACGTCTTGTTATTTGATGCGCTGTGGCTGATGTCTATTTGGTGAGTTGTCATCTTACTGGGGTCTACTACTAATGCATGAGCTTCTGCAATACAAAGTTTGTTCTTTGGTTTGAGGAAGGCCCAGTGGTGCCCCTGTTCATTTACCTCCACCTGATACCCAGCAGCGATAATCTACCTATCCTCAGGCCAGGCTGAGGATCTTCCAGATTTCAGCTAAAGAACCATAGTACTGCTCTCCACGTCTCTCACCTTTGCAAACCTTCTTCTGATCAGCTTGCCTTCCAGCCCTAGACACCCACCCTCCATCTCCCCACAGGGCAGGCAGGGACAGCTGAATTCCTTTATAGTACAATTGCTGAGTGGTTGAGAAGTGCTAACTCTGTCACCCTCTGTAGCTTGAGGTTGTTAATGGAACACCCCACAAGGTTATCTTCTCCCATTATCCCAAACAGAAACTGAGACAAATGACCCTTTTCCATCTGTATTTACCTACTATTGTTTCATATTCTAACAAGACTTAATTTTCTGATCTTCCCTACATGTTCCCACCATTTTCTTCCCAAAATCCCTCAGTCTGGATGGAGTGGATGTCCCACTACTTTTAAAACATAAAATAATAAAAATACCTAAAATAATAAAAACACTATGATCTAGGCCACCATCTTTGGCTCTTGATATACAAAATGGGAGCTAAAAGTGTCTAAAATAAAATATTTCCTCTTGGAAAATCTTTGATTCTAAATACTGGCAAAAACATGAAAAGGTTTTTTTTTTTTTTCTTTTTATTCCTAGTAAAACAGTACTCATCTACTACCCTCCAATCACTAGGGAGAAGATCAGATACATAAAAGTGCAGAAGAAAACACATATTTAAAAAGTAGTATTTCCATTTTATTAATTATTTGATGCATTTTTGCTATATGCATGTTCTCTACATGTTATTTAATTTGAATTGACAAGGAATTGAATGTATAGATAACTGCCCCAATGTGAGCTACCAAGCAGCTTGAAAATTCAATTAGCAAATGTCATTTGTAAATGTTCACAGAGATCTGAACTAAAGTAGAAGAAAGCATAATAATAAACACACAGGATTAACCCGTAAGACATTTTATGAGCCTAAAATTTTCCTGGAGAAGAGCAAGCCTTCTAGTCTTCACTGTTTATTTATAATAATAAGTCCTGAATCTAGCTCTTAAGATGCTATCTTTGATGAAGCAATAGAATTATAAAATACTTTCAATATTATTCAAGAAGTACACCTAAATATTAAAACAACCTAGCATATCTTTTTTATCTTACATAATTTCCAATTAATGATAAAAGCATATGTAGACCAACATGTTAAGGACTGATTATTCAGAAGGAATTGATTTTTGTTGAGTGAAATAAATTGTCATGTGGCTTATGCTATGTTCCAGGATTGTTTTTAGCCAAGTAAACAAAAATTTGAGTCACCCTGACCTTTTGTAATAAGGGGCAAACTATGCCAGACACACAACTGCTCCATCTTTTTCCACATTCAGTTTTAATCAGAGCTCCATTTAAGTTTTTGTGTCTTGGCAATCATTGCATTGCAAGGCAAAGAAACAGCAGAAACAAATGAGATGTTGCTTTGCCCCGGCCGATTAAATCATGATTCAAGGTAACATTCAGGTGACATTGCAAATTGTCAGAACAGCAGGGAGCCATACTTCAGGAAAGAAAAAAATGTGTGAAGGATGTTTATTTCCCTATCCAATATAAGTGACAAGGTTGAAATGAGGATGGTGGTGTGTCTATAAAAATATATCACCGTTTAAGGAATCCTATTACTAGACACGGTAGAAGCTCTGTCTTAGAGAAGCCTCCATACTGTGGGTAATTATCACAATCCAGAATGCTAATTGCTTTTCGATCTGCAGGCTGTGCTTTCAATGAGTCTTGTTGAGCACTGCTGGGCTGTACCTAGTCTGCTACTTCATGAGAACAGCCCTTATCAAAGGACAGCATCATCTCTGACTATCAAATCGATAGGAAAGCATTAGCCCAGGCTTTAAAGTTTGGAAACATGTTGGTCAATAGATTTTTGCTCAAATACTGAATATTTCAGGATCATTCCTAGAAGCCATCCCATTCCCCAAGTCTATGAATAATCAGCATATGAAACACATGGGAAGGTAAGGAGCAAGGGTCAGCCAGGGTCTTCTTTCTGCTGAAAGTTAATGTAAATGCAGTTATACACCAGATGCTATTTGGAGCTTCAATGTGCAATGAGATATTTTCCCATGACACTGTGGACATTTCAGACAACTGGGCCTGGATATTAAGACAGTATGAATTTATTTACTTATGTATGTATAAATGCAAATATATATGCATTTCATCTTCACTGTGTGTGAAACTTTGTGCTTTTTACTGTGTGTGAATCTAATTTAATACAGCAATCTTACAAGTGTGTGATTCTTTCTTATTTCTAGAATAAGTAAACATATGGGAAAAATTTTTTAAAAACAAATCTTCTAAGGTTACCTACTAAGTGACAATGTCAAGGTTTAAATGCACACCTCTATGGCTTCAGAACTCATATTAAGTATGTATTTAAAAATTACTATAATATATATGTGTACATATACGTATATATATTTTATATACATATAATGACATTCAACAAATAGAGAATTATATAGAAGAGTGGTGCTTAAATTTACCAGATTCAATGTATTATTTAAAAATAGATATTTTGAGTGTTCTCTTTAACATGCCAAAATTCAATTTAGAGAGAATAATCTGACTTTACAATTTACTAATAAAAGCAATTTAATGCTGCCTTTGAAAGATAAGGAGAAATTAAAGCATGCTATATAATAATACCTATTTTTTAGAAAACTTTAGGCACAGGGAGGCATGAGCCATAATGAAGTAAACATACACCACATATAAAATGAGCGTAAGCACAACAACTTAAATGGATAACGAATTTGAGTAAAGTTGGAATAAACAAAGTACAGTCTTACCTTGAATGTTCAGGTAGTTGCATACCTAAAAAAGACTCAGTCTATATGAAAACCTCATGTTCACATGAAGATGTTGTATTTATATTTTTTAAAAAGAATCAAATTTCAAGATTAGACACTAACAGACTTTTCATCTACACAAATGCAGAGAAGAATATTTTGCTAATTGCGGTGCTCAAAATATTATCTTCTGTGCCCAACTGCTCAGTAACTACTGGCATCAAATAATTCCACCTAAAAATGCCCTTGGTAACTCCCATTCATTAGGACAAATAAACCTCTTCAACTTCCAAAACATTCTGTAAAGGGTAGTGCATTATTTTATTTACATACATACATATGTATGTATATGTGTATATTTTATATATATATGTACATACAGTTTACAATATAGACGGAGTCAATGTATTCCAATTTCTTTGTGGCAAACTTTTTGCCTAATACGTCTTAAAGAACTTCCCAATGTTGTAACACTTATAACCCAGCCTCACTAGTTTTAACACCTGGATAGTATTTTTGGGATGTATTGCCATAATTAGCCATTTTCCTATTGACACATATACTATTTCCATCTTTCTATTATTTTTTCTATTTATTTTCTGTCTTTCTAATAATTTTTCTTATTTTTTTTCTTTCTCATCTTACCCTCAGTTTAAGATTGTTTTTCCAAGTTCCTGTATCTAACTTACTTAGATTATTATCAAATTAATGTGATACCTGACTTTTTATTTTCTAAGCATTAGAATCCGTCGCCCTCGCACCGCCCAGTCGGCGCCCCGCGGTTCCCGGGGCGCAACGAGGCCAAGCCGCCGCCCGCCGCCCCCGCCAGCGCAGGCCCCCGCCAGCGCAGACCCCCGCCCTCGGGGCCTCGAGCACGCCGGGCACGCCGGAGAGCGCGGACGGCCGCGTG
Organism: Balaenoptera physalus; assembly: GCF_965194825.1. Classification (NCBI taxonomy): domain Eukaryota; kingdom Metazoa; phylum Chordata; class Mammalia; order Artiodactyla; family Balaenopteridae; genus Balaenoptera; species Balaenoptera physalus. The sequence goes on from NW_028124881.1 coordinate 74,983, forward strand.
GGTATGGAGAGGCGGCGGCTCCGGGGAGCCGGCCGCCTGACGTACCTGCGGCGGCCTCACGCTTGGGTCCGCCCGGCCCGGGATAACGGCGCCTCCGCGGCGAACACGCCTCAGAGCTCCATGCGGGGTGTTTACTCCCAACGCTCGAGATACTGCGCGATCCGGGCGGGGAGACCAACGGCCTGGAGCGCCGGCCCCGCCGGCCGTGCGTGCCCTGCGTGCGCGCTCTGGACGCCGGTGCGTGCCCTGCGTGCGCGCTCTGGACGCCGGGGGCCCAACTTAACTCTTAATTGGCCAAGACGGGGCTCTTTTGACATTCCTAAACTGTTTTTTTTTTTTGCATACACAGCTAGGAAAAAAAAAAAGCTGGCTTGATGAAATATCTTTTCAAAATTCTGACCCTAAGGGAACAAAAGTACTCCTAGGAGAAAGCTTAAGGTTATAACTCTTATTATGTCCTTGAAACGTAAACACAGACCACATTGCCTGAGACTACATCCTTTGCTCAATCAGTAGAACCCAAAACTGAAAAAAAAAAACCCGGGGGTGGGGGGTGGGAAAGAGGCATTTTTAACCTCAAGCAAGTAAATTTAACTTATTCCAACTTTTATTTACAAACTAGTGAGTTTACATTGTAATACCTGATTCACGACTAAGTTTTAAAATGAAGCTATGAGATCTCTGATTGTGTCTGTTTACATGTCTGTGCGTACATTAGAGACATGATATATCATTACCTTCAAATGATCTTATCAAAATTAGTTTGTAAAAGAGCTCTATTTAATTGACTTAAAATAAGTGCTTAAAAATTAAGTATGTCTAAATGTAATGGAAACCAAACTGAATTTTTTAAAGGATCAAGTGATCTAAGATTATTCTTTAATGAATGAAAACAAGTTTACATTTACTGGTTTAATTAAATAGGTCTATCTTCACAGTTAACAACCTGAAGTATAGAACTTTTATTGTACCTAAGTTTACTAAACGTCAAATAAGTTCACATTATCTCTGTTACAGATTTGTCAGCAAGAAAGCCAAAATTTGGTATAATGATTTATTTGTAAATTAAGTAATATAAATGAGATAAAAGCTTTCAGATGAACTCTAAGAATAATTATGTTTTATGGTATGTCTACTTCAATTAGTTTCTCCAAATCTTTTTGATAACTTGAAATTTTAGCTTTGCTATGTTAAGTTAAATGATAGGGATTCATTGAATATCCAGATCATTTTCAAATTAGATGAAATATTGAAACATTAATTGCTAAGTAAGTCAAAGTTTACCTATTTTGTCTTATTAAAGAAAAACTAAAGATGCTTTGGTTTATTGGACACACATCTTGTACCACATTGAGGAAAGTAATTATGTTGTTAGAAAATGTATGTTTCTAGAGGTTATGGAATATACTTATAAATTTACCAATCAGGAAATGCTGGTATGACAGACAGTTCACAATTGCTTGCTTCTTGGTTTGTGCTAGAGATTGGGGTTTCAAGGGTTAAGAATTCTGACTAATGAATGTGATTGGAACTACTAAAGATAATAAGAGAAATATTTCCATGAAAGGAAAGTAGGGTGTGTGTTTTCCATAAAAGATGGTAGGAGGAATGGAAATGTATTTTTGGTGAGGGAAAATAAAGTAATTTTGTCCCAAAGCTGGTTATTTCCAAATTCAAAAGAAAATAAGTGACAAACTAATGCGGATATAGAAAGTTGTAGAAGGTCTGTGGAAAAGGAACCCTGAGAAAAGAGTTCTCGGGACTGACTAATATTGGAATGGATTTAATTAAGTGAATTTTGATATTAAAAGTCAGTTGGTGCAAAATTTGAATTAGATTTTCTCTCTGTTAGGTGACAGAGTTTTCCTGAGGTATTGATCTGCTTTTGATAACAAATTGTAAAGTTTCTTTACTTTTTAAGCAGTCTGTTGTAACTTTCTGTATTTGCCCTTGAAATCATTTATTGTCACTTTGGTTGAGTGCATAAGTATTGTTTCATACTGACTTATGATCCTACTTAGCCAAGTGTTTTTAAAACCTTTTGATGTCTTTGACAAACTTCCTCAAATCAAATTCTAAATGAAGTTTTTTTGACCTTTAGGTAACTTTGGGATGCTTCAGAAGGCACCTGAAGCATCTCAAAGATAGAAATTAAACTTAATTAAATCCATTCCAATATTAGTAACCAACAAGGACCTACTGTATAGCACAGGGAACTCTGCTCAATATTATGTAACAAACTAAATGGGAAGAAATTTTGAAAAAGGATAGATACATGTATATGTATAACTGAATCACTTTGCTGTACACCTGAAACTATCACAACATTGTTAATCAACTATACTCCAATATAAAATACAAAGTTAAAAAAATAAACTTAGTTAGGCTTATTTGGTATGTTAAATCACATGGGAAACATTGTCAAATGAGTGACGGTAAATCTTCTTAGGTTCTATAGTATGGGTAAATGATATAAACATATGTTGTAGAGATTATATGAAATTGCTAAAATTTGGATATATTCTGGTTTAATGTTATTAGTCATAATTTTAGTTATTATTTTACAATTGTTGTATGTCACAAAAATAACCTTAACCCTGCAACTTTGCTTCCAGAACCACAAGAAGAAAATGACCACAGCTGCATTTTAGAAACAGATTATCTTCTTACTCCTAGGAATAATTTACAAGAAAATTCTATTGATAATGCTGGTCTACTTTGGTTTACAGATGGGTCCTACTTAAAAAATGACTGAGGGCATTACCAAGATGGATATGCAGAAACATCCACAATGGACATAACTGAAAGTTCTTTTTTACCAAAAAACAAAGTCAGCACAAGCAGAATTAATTGCTTTAACTTGAGCTCATCAACTCATCAATGAGCTAAAGGTCAGGTAGCAAATGTTTATGCTGACAGTCATTATGCCTTTGAAGTGGCACATGACTTTGGAATGCTATGGAAACATCAAGAGTTTATTAAAGCTTGATGCTATAATCAGGAAAGCTTATTAAAAAATATTAAAAAATGGAAAACAGGTTGCAGGACTATTAAGTGGTATACAACTACCAAAACAGTTGGCAATTATTAAAATACCAGTGCATTCCAAATCTGACAGTATGGAAGCTAAAGGAAATCAGCTTATTGATGAGGCAGCCAAACAGGCAGCTTTAAATACCCATTCTGTCTAGCCTTGAGAATGGTCAGCGCTCTCTGTTAACCCTGCCAACCCAGTGAAAGATTTCCATCTGCCGGCTCAAGAAATATGCCATTGAAGAAGAGAAATAAATAGGGCAACAATAAGGGGGAATTTTGGACCTGTCACACAAATATAATTTGGAAATAATTAAACAAACAAACTATAGTGCCTGTTGGAGCTCAAATGCCATTACCCCAGCATGTACATTCTTTAACTCATTGGACACCTGAGAAAATGGTTTTATGGGGAAAACACTATGTTTGGAAACTTTCTCCCATGATGGCTCATAAAGTATATGCTTGTTTTAGTATCTACACTAAATATAATCCCAGAAAATCACTTCATGGGTCACAAGGCCACTTTCTCTTCCTAAGGGTCCCTTCGAGGTATAGCAATTGGACTTGGTCTGAATGTCACCGTCTCAAGAATATAAATATATCTTGGTAATGATCTGTATGTTTTCACACTGAGTTGAAGCTTTTCCTTGAAGAAGAGCCATGGCTATAAGGTTACATTGCTATTTGAAAGGATAATTCTTGTTTGGGGAATTCCTTCCAAGTTACACAGTTACCAGGGAAATTATTTTACTGGACAAATAATTAAATCTATTTGTGACATATGGCCAATAATGCAGCATTTTCACTGCACTTATCACCCCCAATCTTTGGGACTGGTGGAAAGAATTAATGTCACTATCAAAACTCAATTGGCAAAACCTTCAGAAGCATTTCATCTCTCATGAGCAAAAGCTCTTCTGCTAGTGCTTCTCAAACTTAGGTCTATACACTTTGCTAAACATCAGCTGTCTCCTTTTGAAATAATAACAGGACACCCTATGTAATTAGATGAGGGAATATGTGAACCAACCTTACTCAAGGGAGATATATTACATTGTTGTCAGGGTCTTATTGAGGCACTTAAAAGAAATGCAGAGTTGGTAGCTAATTCCTTTCACAGTGAGCTCCCCAGAAACAAAGACCTTGAGGATCATGGATTACAATCTGGAGATTTTGTTAATTAGAAAACACATCAAATCAAAGACTTTTTGTAGCCATGTCAGAAAGGACCTTATTAGGTATTATTAACTACTCCATGCACTGCCAAAGTAAAAGCCATAGACTGAGGGATTCACATCCCTCATTTCAAAAAGGGTTTTTGCATTGGACTGGTCTGTAGAGAGGAATGCTGACCTCAGACTTAAATCAGTGCTCAAACAGAGGAGAAAGAACACCCACACCAGGAGGAGAAGATGACAGCAGTGGTAGACAGCTGACCCAAGAATCAGAACCAGGACTGTATGACCCATCCTACTAGTTCAAATGAACTGGTTTCTAAACATCTGTCTCACTATGAAAATTGAAAGATTTTTTTTTTTAAATGAAAGTTATTGTTTTACTTCTAGCTATACTTTTGCCTCAATGCTCATTATGGAAAGAAAATTATCTGGTAAAGTTGTCACAAAGTATAGCTACTGGGGGCAATCTAACCGATTGGTTGGATCTCTCATCAAATTCCTCAGTCAATAAAAATACTGATATAAGCCCTTCATAATTCCTGTCACCGACTTTTCAGATGTTCCTAAAATTACCACTCAACTAGACTAACCTCTGTCTGGCCTTCAGGTTCAAATTCTTCAACATATTAATGGATCCATCCCTTGTCTGATACTATCCTCAGTTCTGAGAGACTGAGCACAGATTACCCCAAGGCTCCTTTGCCCCATCTCTTACTTGATGAACAAATGTCTTAAAGAGAAAAAACATGAGTAAGTTATGCCAGTAACTCCCATATGTTAAATACAGTACAGATGGCTTTTGGAAAGCCTGCAGGAAAAATGATTCATGGGTTAACATTGTGTTAACTAAACTTCCAGTTAATGAGACTATCAATGAGAGCACTCTGGGAGGAATCACTTGTGCTCCCCCAGGTTTTGTCTTAGTATTGGAATTGACCCACCTTCTCAAGGATGTGCACAGAAATATCTTAATAGCTGGCAAATAGAAGGTTTATGTCTATTAGGATATTATGTTATCCCATTGTCTATACATATGGAAATAGAAGAACCTTCTTTCTCTCTTTATTACAGAGGCAATAAATCCATGTTAGCAGGATATCAAGATACTTGGTAGCAAAGTCTTTTGGGAATCTTGGTTCCTAGTGCAAGAGTATATGTAAACAGAGATATGATCAGAAATCTATCAGCTACCATCAAATAGCTGAGGGCTCTATAAAAATCATTTCAGAACAGACAAAAAGTATAAGATAACAGGGTTGCCTTAGATTTTCTACTGGCTAAACAAGGAAGTATTTGTGCTACTGCTCACACGACTTGTTGCCCTTATATCAATACCTCTGCAGAAGAGATATACCTGGAAAAACATTCCCAAAAGATAAAATGGTTACAAGATGTAAGGCAAACTGACTCTAAGTGATCTGTTCAGTTGGCTCATCTCAGAAATAAGAATTTTTTTCCCACTCTGCTTTACAGATGCTTATCATTGTCATAGTAGGTATCACTATTCTTTTCCTAGTTATAAATCTACGCATGACATGTATCACTGCTTGCTTTAAATCTACTGCTAAAAGTACAAATACAATGTTTGTTCAACAGTTTGACATCACTGATAATATGTGTAGCCTATAAAATGTTTCCCTGTCAGCATATACCTCTGTGCTTGTTCACTACATCTGATTAGTTTTCCCCCCAAAATGGATAACTAGGAAAAAATACATATATATATATGTATGAAAAAGCCTGTCACTGAGGGACACGATGCACCCACTGCAGGCAGGTAGTACCACCCTGGCATCGAGGAACAAATATTTTGATCATCAAAGCTTTATATCAAAAGATTTGCAATCAAAACATGGAAATAATGAAAGAAAATTTCACCTATTAAGGTACAGGGAAGTCATTTTGGCTTTAACCATTAAAGGGTGCATTGTCCAGAAGTAAAGAACGTCTATTTTGAAGATAGAGATGAATGCCTCCATTCCTGGGATGCAATTGCCATTATTCCTTCAATGGTAAGACTCCCTTCCCAGGTGTCAAGGCCACACTGATCCACTGTGTACATACTATTCTGTCTTTTTTTTCCCCCTTAAACCTGGAAGGAATGTACCTTCCTTGCTTTTTTTGTTCTGACAAGATATAAAACTATACTGAAAACCATGCTTCTATAGAGAAGTTCCTCACAGCTATCTGAGAGGCTGTCTTCCAGGCTGTAGTCCTCATTTTGGCTGGAATAAAACATTTCTCTATTATTATTATAGATGTTTTATTATTTCTGTCAACAGTGGGAAGGCTGAGAATACAATGTTACAGATGTCAACAGGGTTCAAATGCCAAATGTTAAGTAGCTTTCCCTTCCCTAAGGGAAATGGGAAACTATTAAGAGTTTTCACTGAACAGGTAATAAAGTATGGTTTATATTTTTAAGATTTATATTTAAAAATAAATTTTAAATTTTGACTGCAGTATAGATTGGAAGTAGACAGGCAAACAGATTAAGATGTCATTGCAATCATTCAGGTTAAGAGGACTAACTGACCTGGAATTGTGACAATTTGGGTAGAATGTAAATATAGAATCCAAAATTATCTAGGAGGTGGAGTTGACTGGAATTGGTAAGTGAATGGATGTTGGAAGAGATGAAGATGCTTAGGATAGCTGTTGGTGCCATTTAATGAAGTAAAAACCACCATAAAATAAGTTGATTTAATGAAGAAATTTGATGAATTTTATTTTGGACTGTTGAGTTTGACTTGCTTTCATGATAACCATTGGGAGGCGGCCCTAGTAAAAGAAAGATAAAGGAAGGAAAGAGAGAAGGAAGGAAGGCAAGCCAAATTCAGGTGAATATAGTTTATGACCAGTGATCAGTAAGAGATCAAGAGGTGAGATATTATGACTGGATGAATTAGAGCACTACAACAGAAAATATGGTTTAAAAATTGGGATTTAATTATTTATCATTTCAAATTCATCAATCTTGTGGATTGACAAAGGCAACCTTACCAGGATTATAAAAGAGGGTAGCATAAGTGGAGGAGAGAAGTAAGGTTTTTCTTGTAAGCCTAGGTAGGCTAGATTGTAAGTGGTGATATAGAAATTTAAGTAAATAAGAGAATTCCTCTTCAAGCCATGATAAAATAACAAAGAATAGACTTAACTTTTGACTTCAAACAACAGGAGAACTGGGCAAAATCAAACTATTGACTCCAAAACGTTGGGAACGTGATGTGATACTCCTTGGCAGAAAGGAAATAAACATTATTAGCTCTACAATCACCTAAACTTTCTGGCTGGAACAATTTTCAGAAGCAGAAGAATGTGAGCAGACCCCACTCACTTTACTGAGTTAAGGAGGAAGAGATTACAGCTCCAGAGGCTGAGACAGTAGGAAATTATGGGGCAGAATTTGAATAAATGCTAGAGCTTGCTCTGAATCCAGTCTGTCTGGTTCCAGGCAGAGCCTGTGCTCTAGTTACTCTGCTCTGCTCTCTTTCTCTAGGTTACACAATATAGACCAATCTGTCATTTGTCAGTTATTTCACCACAGAAGGCCATACTTACTGCTTTCTGGTCTATTGCTCACCTCCCAAATCCAGCCGCTCATTACATCCAAATGTTTACAATTATGCACATCTTAAGCCCATTTTGGGTCAAGAGGTCTAATTTCTTATTAGGTCCACACTTCAATGATATCAAAGATTAACATCTCCAGAAGCATCCAGCTGTACCCTGCCATTAATTTACTAAAAAAGTGCATGCAAGAGAAAGGAAATTTAAGGAAACGAATATATATGATAGACCCCACAGTTCCTGAGCTCTCCTACTGGAGAGTTATTTGTGTACATCTTGGAAATGCTGCCAATAATAAGCAATTTTAGAAGGTAAGGAAGAATATGGAAACTTAGTAGTTATTGAGGAAGGGTTAAAATCAATTTAGAATTTTAATTCCATGAGTTTCATTATATATTTTATAAACTTAGGGTGTGAGATGTGGAGGAAAAACATATATTCAATGGTGTAAAGAGAAAACAATGCATTAATACAGGAACTGTGAATAACTTATTTCTAATATTTTTTATTAAAGTAGACAGGACAGAGAATTTTTATTTCATAGATAATTTCCTCGTATTTTAGAGAACTTAAAATTGAATTAGAACGGTTGACACTGCGTGAGACTCATCTTGAAGACTATTCAAAGCTTCACTTGTTACGTAATGAAAGGACAACTTCATATGATTTGAGCAGAGCTAGTCATTTAAATCCTTCCCTACTGTTCAACTTGGCTAGTCTCCATTGATATTAACCATTGACATTAATGTGTGATGGACAAAACTGAACCACAGACAGAACTAAAGACTGAGCCTGTCAAAGGATGCTCCTGAAAACTGGACATTTATGTCAGAAATGTGCTGAGAATTTTGTTCAATTGTACCACAAATGTTACTTTTACCTTATAAGGGGAGTAAAGCACAAAGTCAGAGTCTCCAGAAAAGTGAGGCAGAGCTGGGTAAGGATAGAAAACTCTCACAATCCAGGGAAGGGAGCTTTTCCTCTCCAGTGAAATCCTTACTCAGGCTGGATGAAGTCACACACAGGTGACAGTTCCAATAAGGAGCTATGGGAATCTGAGGAGTATATGCTTTGCCATGTCCTTATTTATGTAATGTTCTCAGTAAATTTACTTATCATTTTGTACAGAAGAAAATGTGCTTGTTATCTTTTGGGTACCACTTCATTGCCTCATTTTGAAAAATACTAATTGTTTCAGTAAGGCAGGCAGCATATGCATTTATGTTCTGCTATCAAAAATTGAATTTAATATTTGTTTAATTCATTTTTATGTCTTTTTTTTTTTTTTTTTTTAATTTTTTTATTTATTTATTTATTTATGGTTGTGTTGGGTCTTCGTTTATGTGCGAGGGCTTTCTCTAGTTGCAGCTAGTGGGGGCCACTCTTCATCGCGGTGCGCAGGCCTCTCACTATTGCGGCCTCTCTTGTTGCGGAGCACAGGCTCCAGACGCGCAGGCTCAGTAATTGTGGCTCACGGGCCTAGTCGCTCCGCGGCATGTGGGATCTTCCCAGACCAGGGCTTGAACTCGTGTCCCCTGCATTGGCAGGTAGATTCTCAACCACTGCGCCACCAGGGAAGGCCCCATTTTTATGTCTTAAATGCACATGTTCATGTTTTCTACATGTGACTATTGTGTGGCAGAAAAAGATCTGCAAACTGAATGGCTCTGGGAGATTATGAAATTTTAATGCTCTAAAATTAAGATTGGGTACATTTAGTTAAGATTGGGTGCATTTAGTTAAGTACTTTCATGAAATTACTTTTTAAAAATTAAGGTAAGTTAGATTGTTATTAACATATAAAAATAACAGAGGGGTCATAATTTTAACAAATGCTCTGTTAACTTGTGAAAACTATGCTATTATATCAGTCAACATAGCTAGTTAAATAACATGAAATATACTACATCACTAAAATTTTTTTAAACTGTTTTAAGAATGATAGAATGACTTTGTACATTTTAAATAGGAAATACAGGTGTATTTAAACGCTTATTTAATAGACTTTTGGTAAATTTAAAAAGCCTGTCATATGAAAAGAGTATCACATAAAAACTAAAAGCATATAAATTGTAATTGGACTCATTTCTGTGAATACTAGTGACAAAATCAAGCAGCTTTGTTAATTTTAGCAAACGACTTTAGTCAATAAAATGGCAATAATATTAACATATATTCAGAACATTGTCATAAAGAGAAAATAAATCAATACAAGTAAGATGTTTAACATGGAGACTAAAATAATAACATAGTTATTAAGACTAGTAAAACTACAACTAAAAACTAATTATACAACTACCATAATTATTAGTATCATTTTTATAAAAATCGCTAACATGTTTGTAGTTTACTGTATGCCAGTCATTGTTTTTGTGGTTTTCATATATTAATTCATTTTGTTACTATTACCTTTACTTTTCTTATCATAATATTCTGAAATTTATGGTATATTAGCAGTTTTGAAAGTTACCATAAATACAAGAAGGAAATTCTTAAAATCCCAGAGAAATAGCAGAGTCAGTAAATAATTTTCCTAATTTTGTGAAAATAAAATTTACAAAACTATGTTAAACTCTATCCTATTTTTAAAGATAATGCATCATATCATTCTAAAAATAAGTTAATCTAAATAACATTCATATTTTAGTCTATTAAATTCATTTTCCCAGTTATCTTAAGTTTTACAACACTTTAAAAAATAAAATTTTATGAAAGATGCTGAATGTTTAGTCTCCAAAGCTATAAAATTTAGCTTCACTACCAACTTATGTGACATGTGCCATTTAGTCTTTTATTTTTATACATATTATATTTCCCCAGATGTTTTGCAATTTGCCTCTTTTCTTGAAATCAACATCATGTTTTTCTATAATAAACATGTTTATTATCATTTTAGAAAACTTGAAATAAAGTCATAATACTGAACATTAAAATTACCCAATATATCAATCCACAACCCAGGGTTAACACTGTCAGTGTGGTAGCATTATTCCTTCCAATCTTTTTTCTATGCATCTTTACCTATATTTATATTTTTTTATGTATTATATTTGCTCTACATTACATTAATAGGACTTTTTCACGTAGAATATTTGCTACAGATAAATTAAGAAATCCTATCCATATTTCCCAGATATCAATATAGTATGGCAGAAAAAAACCCTACAAACTGAATGACAATGGAAAAAAAGATATAGCTTGTCTATCTTTACTTTTAAATCATACTACTAATAAAATTAAGTTGATAATATCTACCATGTAAAGGTGAAGGGCTCAGTTTCTGAAGGCACACTGCCTGGGTTTGAATCCTGGGTCTCCCATTTACCAATGTGTGACTTTGGACGAGTTACTCATAAGCCTCATTTCAAATGGGTAGAAGCATTTCAAAAACTTGTCAGATTGATGCGACAGTAAGTGAAATGATGTACGTGAAAATGGTTGGCATATTTCCTGGCATAGAGTTAAGTGTTCCATAAATGTTTTCTACTATTTTTATTACTATCATTTACAATCTAAACAGAATCAGGCTTTTTTTTTTTTTTTTCTTTCTCTTTACATCACACAGAGGCAGGCAGACTTCATGTAACACTGACACTTGGTCTAATTTACATTAACCAACTCATGCAATTCCTTACTGACCAGACCAAGGGAGTGCCTTACCTACTGTACTATGCAGACTTCTATTGGGAAGCTTTACAATGCCTGCTGCTCTACTGGGAAGCTTTACAATGCCTGCTGCCCTGCTGCACCCCTCTTTTTAGAACTCTACAGAATAGCTCCAGATGGTCCCTGTATATTTTCGACAACCTTGGTCAACGTTACAGGTTTGGGAGCCTCCTTGCCTGTTTTAGATCAACGTTCAATCCATTCTGAGCCTCTATTAGTAGGCCTGTCTTCCTCCTTTCCTAGTAGATCTTCAGACTCAATGATGTTTCAAGTAACCCAGCTTAGTTCTCCTCCCTGCACCTGAAAGAGGCTAAAATGTACTCCAAACATGGATATACAAAATGCCTTTCATCTATTCACCACTGTCAGTGTATTAGTGAAAGTCCAATTTTTCATTAATATAATAAATCTGACATAAACACGGTCAATAAAAGTCTATTTCAAAACAGATTCCTTGAAGTGAAATAAATGTAAACCTCTTGCTATATACGGTAAAATTGAGTTAAAAAAAAATCTGTTGTGATACTGTATATCCACACATCAGCAGCACATGATAAAATCTCAGTGTTCTCTCAAAGACAAGGAAAGAACTGCTTTTTTTTCATATGTCATTATGATGGGAAACATCACATCTCATTGTGTCTCACTTTAGCTTATTTTTTCTCTTCACAGAAGTAAAAATACATACACTTATATTTAAAATAATGATGAGAAAAATAATCACATATTTATGAGTCTTACTATTAAGAATTAATATCAGCATTTGGGTGTATAACTTTCTGGAATTATTTGCACATATAGTTTTTGTTTGTTTTCCTTGTTCATAATATTGCTATGGTATTACAAACATTATTAAATGACATGAATTTTATTTCTATTAACAATTTGATTCTTTTTCCATGTCAATGTTCTTTAATTGGATTAAAGGTAACAAAAATATAGCATTTCATGCATTTCATTCATTTTTATAATCAATTTGTATTGTCCTTGTTAAGCATTTAGGGAGTTTTCAACTTACTGTTTAGACGTCACCATGATGGTCATTCTTAAAGCAATTTTGTTCATGCTCCAATGTACCCTAAGAAAAAAATTTTAAATACAATTGAAAAATTTAATAGACATTCATATTTATAAGGAAATACAAATTGCTCTCAGAAAAAAAAAAATAATTGCACCAATTTAATCTCCCAACACAATCTGAGCATTCAATTTTCATGTCTACTACAACAGCAGCATAATGACTCATTTTTATAGGTTCTAGTTTTGGGTTAAATTAAGTGCTTTATGCTGGTTGGGTATTTTTCCATTTAATTAGTGGGGTAGAACTTTACAAAAATTTAATAACAATCTAATCTCTTCAGTTTATTCTCTGTTGCTACAATTTGTTGGCTGTTGTTCTTCTACTTTCGTTCATTCCACCCTCTGTTGGGATAACAGACTTTTAATTGATTTGCTTACATTCTTTAGATATTAAAAACATTAATCTGGACTTCCCTGGTGGCACAGTGGTTAAGAATCCGCCTGCCAATGCAGGCGACAAGGGTTCGAGCCCTGGTCCGGGAAGATTCCCCATGCCATGGAGCAAATAAGCCCGTGCACCACAACTACTGAGCCTGTGCTCTAAAGCCCACGAGCCACAACTAACGAGCCCACGTGCCACAACTACTGAAGCTTCGCAGGCCTAGAGCCTGTGCTCCGCAAAAAGAGAAGCCACCGTGATGAGAAGCCCACGCACCACAACGAAGAGTAGCCCCCACTCGCCACAACTAGACAAAGCCCGGGCACAGCAACAAAGACCTAATGCAGCCAAAAATAAATTTTTTAAAAATTAATCTTTCTTCTATTACTTTGTTACATATATTCACAACTTATAATTTTCTATGTAATTGTTTTTGTAATTGACACATACTTTTAAAAAACTGAGGTAGCCAAATCTAGTTTTAAATATGTATATGCATGGATGGATAAAAATATATAATTATATATTTACATATATGCATATACACACATAATTATATGTAATTTATAAAGATATATATTTAATTATATGTACGTTTGAATTATTTTATGTAGCAGGTTCATAAATATTCAACTGCCAGTTAAATATTTGCTCTATATTTTTCTATTAAAATGTTATTGAATTGATCAAGGTTGACATCACTAGTGAAAATCATGTTGATACCATTCATTCCCAAAATATTTCGATAAGAAGGACGCTTGACTGCTACGGTATTCTTCATAAAAGACCATAAACTCAGTGTAACCATGAGGAAAGATCAGAAACACTCAGATTAAGAGATATTCTACAAAATACCTGAGCAGTGCTCTTTAAACCTGTCGAAACCATGAAAAACAAGGGAAGACTGTCACAGATCATAGGAGACCAAGGAGACAAGATGACTGAATAAAATGTGGTGCCCTGAGTAGACTCCTGGGAAGAAAAATGTTAGTGGAAAAACTGCAGAAATTCAAATATCATCTGTAGTTTACTTAAGAACACTGTACCAATGTTAATTTCTTATTTTTGAAAAATTTACCATGGTTGTATAACATTAAGAAAATTGAGTGAAGTGTGTATGGAAACTTTCTGCATTATCTCTGCATGTTTTCTGTAAATCTAAAATTATTCCAAAGTATATTTATTTATAAATTATGATTATGTATCTATACAATGATACACCTAAAATTTACTTTGTTTTATTTTAATGTAAGAGTAATGCATGGTTTTTTCCTAAATGGTTAATATTCTCAATGGCAAATATATTTCTATTGGCTTCTTAAAGATTTTATATACATTTTTATATTATTATTAATTTCAGCAAGCCTTTTTATTTGTCAAGTTATATCTGCCTATTTTCTATTTATGATTCCCCTCTCTTAGCTAATAGATTTCACACCACATTTTATCTGAGTATTTTCTTACTTGTTTTTATCTCCGATCAGAAGTATTTTTAGAAATATGATCATGTATACATTGAGCTTTTTTCTTGTCCTTAAGCTGCCATACTTTCTTCATTCAACTTTGTTTGGTTTTGTGTTTGTTATTTATTCATCTTTGTGTTGTAAGTATAAATTCAAGGCTCAAGTTGCAATCTTCCTCTCCTGTATCATATGTGAGGACAGGGAAATACATATTTTTCCTAGGTGAATTCTGAGGTCCTAATATTCAACTTTGCATAGCAGTGGTCTGCTTTTCTGAACTTGAACCCTCTTTTCGCACTAGACGTTTCCTGACTAATACATTTAATTGCACATCTGTGCTGTATCCTTGATCATGTTGAACTTCTCCTTGTCCTAGAACTAATCCTGTGTTATTTCTTGTGCATACGGAGACAGGTTAATTTCCATACTAAATTAAATATAGTGAGAAAGTCTCCTGTCAAAGGAATTATGAATTCCAAGTTATAGTCTGATTTAAAAAGAGATTAGTTTATGGGTGAGGCACATAAGTATTGAGCTTTAGGTGATTCAAAGAAATTTCCTCTCAAATTGATGGATATTTTTTCTGTTTTCTAGTGAATCCAACAAATAGGTCTAGAATTTAGGGATAAAGAATGCATGTGAATCAAAATCTTCTTTAGCTTTTGGAAAATATATTTGTTTAGGTGCCACTGAAGTTGCTTTAGTGTAGGGTATGCAATGGAAAAAATGTAGTCCAGGAACGTACTTAAAATCTTTCTCACTGATATTGGTTATATCAAATCTCTTCCTCTTTGCAATAACCAATTTCTAGATCTTGGCATAGTGTTTTCTCTCCTCTATAACTCAAAAGACATAGTCACATTCTACCTTTTTGTTGTATCTTCATAAGCAATTAAAGCAGATTTTTCAGGCACTGTAGTTGGTTGTTCAAACTCATCAAATTATATTTTGTATCAACAGTATTTGTTTCCATTAAATCTTTGCTCTTTTTATCAGATGACATTAGCTACATTATACAGTAAGTCCCCTACATACAAACGTGTTCCATTCCAAGAGCATGTTTGTAAGTCCAACTTGTTTGTAAGTCCAACAAATTTAGTCTAGGTATCCAACTAACACAATCGGCTATGTAGTACTGTACTGTAATAGGTTTATAATACTTTTCACACAAATAATATATAAAAAACAAACACAATAAAGAAAACATTTTTAATCTTACAGTACTGTACCTTGAAAAGTACAGTAGCACAGTACAACAGCTGGCATACAGGGGCTGGCATCGAGTGAACAGGCAAGAAGAGTTACTGATTGGAGGAGGGAGAAGAGGTGGGAGATGGTAGAGCTGAATGATCATCAGGAAGAGGAGACGGAGGGCAAGCTGCAATTTCACTCACGCCTGACATTGATGGCACAGGTTCTGGTTCCCTGCTGGATTCAATTCTATTTACTCTTTTGAAAAAATGATCCAGTGATGTCTGGGTAGTAGCTCTTTTTTTCTCATCATAGATAATACGGTAGCCCTAGAATGTATTCTGTACAGCTGCTGCAACCTTCGTGTACTATTATATGTTCAGGTTCTGTGTTTCAAAAACTAACAATGCCTCCTCAAATAAAGAAAATCCCCTTGCCATTTCCTGTGTCATGAATCTCTCTGGTCCTTCAGTTATTTCTTCTTTCTCTTGTCTCTCTTCAGCCTTTCTCTGGGCCTCCAATTCCTGGCGCTTCTTATCAGTACCAGCTACATTACTGCTGCTTTTACGCTTGCTTCCAGATATCCTGGGCTTGAAATAAAGATAGTGTACTACTGTACTCTATACAGTACTGTAAAGTACACAAAAGCACAACCACTTGTAAAGGATGCATGCACGTAACGATGTACGCCAGACACGTGAACTAGTTTACGTGACGGGACATGCAAATGCACATTCGCATCTATGAAAGTTTGCAACTTGACAGTTCATATGTAGGGGACTTACTGTATTCATAATGGAAGAAAAATATTTATACAATATCATTTTAAACAAATCAAATGGAATTGACATGCAAATAAACTTTATTCAGCAAAATCAGCTAGCAAATAAATAAAGTATGGCTATGACTTCTTCCTGACAACTTCAGAGAAATTGCACTATCCTAAATTTACAAAGGTGCTTTATTTTACTTAATTTTCCTTTCTATATTATGTCAGCATTTGACAAGTAATTTAAAGAATATAAAGAGTTTGTTGCCAACGATAGCTGGCTTTTAAGGGTAATTAGGAAAAAAAAATCCTTCACTTTAATAATAAAGTACCTTGCTGTAATACGGAAACAACCTGTTCTATAACCTATGATAATTTGATTAGTGAAAATTGTACATAATTTGGAGAAGTAAATGAGCTGTAAAGGGTAGAAGTAAAACTACAAGCCACTTCCCAATTAAAATGTACACATGCATAAGAATCTGTGTTTGTTTTAAAAATAGTTAACTGTTATAATTTGTTTCCATCTAGGATATTTGTTCTATATTTCTCCAACATTCACGATAGATAGTTTCTTAAAAACTTTGAGATTATTGTTGATTTTCTCCTTAGCAAGCACACATAAACACAACTAAAATTACATGAAATATGTCCTACAGTATCATATTGGAGATAAATTAAAATTAGAAATAGCTGAGTTACAATCTTCTAATTCAGGCCAAGTCCACAGAACTTGACAGTTTCAGGTTAATGATTGCTAGAAAAATACTCCTGCTAGATAACACAGAATAAGTTTTACATTAATTCTTGCCTGGCCAGCTCTGCACCTTGTTACTTAATTCTTGAATGTTCCATCTCCTCAGCAGCAAAAACACTCCGGAATCCAGGCTTGAGTTAATTTTTATTTTTTCAGTTACTTTTGAATCAGTATCACAAGTCATCAGTACAAATTGCTACCCTACAATACTACTAAGATTTGCCTTGTTTGCTTCTCCTTTTTATTTTTCATTTTTAGAAGTTAAAGTGAACCAAATATCCAACCTTAATTTAAACTGAGAACAAAGGAAAAAATAAACTAGTTCACAATTGATTCTAAATGTCAGAAGATTTACACTGGATTTTGGGAATGCTACATGATGTTTTGTAATTGCTCTGTCATATCACATCGCTTTTTCCTTCACACCCAAATTCTCGCTTTATTGATTATATCGACTCTCTTGGATTTCCATGTACAGCAGAAGTCCTTTGGGGAATACACTCTTCCATACAAATAGACTATGAAAATGCTTTGTTTCCCATATTTGTTTCCCCTTAGAAACAAAATAAGTAGACTTTTTTATTGCACTTTGAAAATTCAAGTCTACCTTTGCCAGAATAGCTTAGTTCTTGAACTACTCTTTATCTTAAGAAAATTGGTGAAAGGAACCAAGATCTATCTTCCACCATTTTTACTGACCCCCCTGAGTCAGTCCCCAGAAAGGGTCCTCCTGTCCGGTGTCCTTTGAGCCAGCAGAGTGAGCCCAAGTTTGCTTCAGTTTGGAATCAAAGAAAAGCCTTATTCTTTGATCAAAAAATGGAGAAATGTGAGCTTGTGCTCTAGGACACAAACTCTCTCGGAGAGTCTGAGGGTGGGGCTGCTTTATAGGGTTTTTGTCACTGGGGAGGGGGACAGAGTTCTTGCAGAGAGGGTACTGTTTTCTACTGGGCCATGTATGTCCAGGTTTTAGATGGACTATCAGGGGACTGACTCCTACAGCTCGTCCCACTGGTCCCTGGGCCAAGACCTTGGAATTTACTCTGAGGAGATCGACTTGCTCTGTCCAGGGAGGTCTGTCCACAGCCATTAACATCATCTTTTGCTCTTTGTCTAAGGGGACAGCAGTCTCCAATCTGTCTCCCGTTTAGGGGGATAGTAGCTCCCAATTTATCGAAGATCTCTCTTCCTGGCAGGGGTGTAGTGTATTCAGGACATACAGGAAAGAATGGGTGAGTGTGTGTTCATCCAATTTACATTCGAATGGCTCTATCAATGCCTGTTCTTGGGCCTTACTTGATAACCCCATAATTTTACAACTCTTGTGACCAAGTTTGCCTGATCTGGTATTCAGAACCAGTAAGGGGCATCAGTGTCGACTAAGAATTGGATAGGGATAGGCTTCCCCTTATTCCCAAAGTCAGCCAGGGCTCCTCGGGGGTCAATTGCAGTGCCAGCTTAGAAGCCCCTTGGCCCTGTCATTCTTCATCTATTTGGACCATCTGCCATTGAGGGTAGTGGCTGGGATATGCCATATCTGTCCCCCTTCGGGGTCAGCAAGGGCATTTTCCCTTCCAGTGTCCCTCTTGTTTACATATGGCATGCTGATTGTGTCCTAGTTTCCTTGGCTTGCTATCCCTCAGTGGGGGGCAGGGGTCACTCACTGGAGTCAGGAATCTCCTTGGGCGGTTAGTCCAGATTCCCCTGCTGACTGGCTGACATTGAAGGGCTTGCCTCCGGGTCTTTTCGTCCTCTGACTTTTCTTGGTTGTTAAACACCCAGTAGGCAAACTCAACCAGGGGAGAGATAGGGGTATCTAATTCTATTTCCAGTTTCTGAAGCTTAGGACTAATGTCAGGGGCACTTTGAAATGAAATATGACCTCAGGCTTGCATTCCCTTCCAACAACTCAGGGTCGGTGGTGGTACAGATTCAGAGGCATTCCTTGAGGTGCACTAGCCATGCTGAGGGGTTTTGTCTTGGAACCTGATTGATTTCCTTTATCTCATTCCAATTGACAGATTTCTTTCCTACTGCCTGGATTCCCTCTAGGATCATATTTTTACAACGGGTCAGACTGTCTTCCACTCCACTCTCCAATGTCTTGTTGGTCCCATTTGGCTTTGTTATCTGGGATCCCTTGATTCCTCAGTCTGAAAATAGCATGAAATAGCATATTTCTGTTTTCTTTGCTTCTTCTTGGGCTTTTGAAAAGACCATGGCCTTTCCTTCCCTTGTTAGGAGTACACTGAGGAGGCTCTGGATGTCAGCCCAGGTGGGGTCATGGGCTTGAAAGATTCCCCTAATCAGATTCAGGAAGCTCTCTGGATCTTCTCTCAATCCCTTACTATGACTTCTGCAGTTATACCAATCAAAAGTGGTAAATGGGATGCACACCTGGATGAGCCCTCCTTCTCCGTCCCAGACCTGCCTCAAAAGGAGTACTTTTTCTGGCGGGTTGTTGGATCCTGGCTGGTAATTAGCCTCACTTCGTGTACTTGCTGGACTGTGTTCTGGGGGAGGGGGTTGGTCTGAAGAGGGACCCTCAAGCCTGTGGCCGAAATCGGAACACATGAAGGAAGGGTGTAGGGAGGGAGCAGTAGAAGGAGGGTGAGGGAGGAGCTTAAGAAGGTCCTCAGGGGGAGGGTCTAGGACTGGTATTACCTCAGTGGAGGAGTGCCCACATCCCTTTTGAGGGTTTTTGTTCAGATAAAAGGCCATAAAAAACTGGACATAGGGAATTTCATTCCATTTCTTTTGTCTCTGGCATAGCAAGTCCCGCTGTAAAAGGTTGCTGTAATTTAGAGACCCACTGATGGGCCAACTTTCCCCATCTCCCAGCCGGTATTGGAGCCTGTCTGCATTACATAGGAAGATGAAGTGTTTTGGGGTCAGGGGTGATACCCGAAAATCTTCCCGTTCTGCAGGATGCACCCTAATGGGCTATCCTTCTGTATGGTGGACATTTGGCTCCCCATTCCTTAGAGATTCTGTTTTAGATTTGTTTCCAATTTCCAAGGGGGGGGGGAGTTAGAGTTATTTGTTGGTATGAAAATTCCACAAGATTTGACCCAAATAAGATTTCTGGTTCTGGAAATTTTGAACCAGCACCAAATTGTTAATGGACTCCTCAAAAGTCCAAAACAGGAGGTGGTCAAATGGCGTGGACTCTGATTTAACTGGGGGGTGCCACGTGAATGTGTAATGACCCACTCGTCCCTCCTCAGTCAGAATGTGCCACAGGAGGTTAAACGGAACTACCTCTGAGCCAGAGCCACTTAGCCACCTTAGTTCCTGACCTATGTGGTCCCTTAGCGGGGGGGCACAGCTGTCTGAGGCAGCGGCCTTCTCTTTCCCCCTTTCAGCCAAAAAGGAGGAGTTTTCAGACCTCCAGCCAGTTGAGAGCTAAAATTATGAGGAATCCCCATGGAGTACTTACCAGATTGCCGGGTCAGCTGGTATCCTGTGCTGATCCCAGAGGAGAGCCCGTGGAAACTTGGCTGATGAAGAATCACCCAAGGTTTGCCTCACAAGCAGAGGGGGAGGAGAGGTGGGGCGGTGGGGCGGTGGGTGTTTCCTGTTCTCGCCAGCAGCTCACGGTCCCGCGAGTGGCTCACAGGGCCCCCAGCCCACTTCAGGAACTCAGAGATGCATCCTTATCCATTTTGTCAGGCGGTCCTCACTACCTGGATCTTCCCGGGTCTCGCCTCCTGGCTCATGGGCTGCCCAGTTCCTCTACCAAACTGCAAGTGATGAGGGAGAATATACCGTTGACCCAGGTCAGCAAGGAGGGCAAAAAGTCCTGGTGCAGCCGTTACTGCCTTGTACAGGGGTCAGGCAGGCAGCACTGCTGGCGAGACAGCGGGTCAGACTGCTGCGGCTTTTTCTCGTCCACAGGACCCCGCCGTCCCCGGGCATCTGGCACCAAGGGAAGGACAGCCACAAGCAGCTGGAAGATACGCATGAGTATCAGTCTCCAAGCCCCAGTGACAGCCGGCACGGTGTGATCCCCTCGAGGGGGCCAAGTGCAGATGCCCCTAGGGGCTACACTGTGTGCGCACCACACCCGGGTATCGGGTTCCTGGGCAGAGTTGCTCTGAATTCTGCTGAAGGCTACCGCCATTGTAACCTTTCGGTGAACTCAGAAACCAGAGCCAGTCATCCTCACACAAACCTCCCAAAGCCTCCGCCATCCTCTCGCTGAAGCCAGGGCGAGCCGAAATTGTCAGGCCCCCAAAAGTGTCCTCCTGGTGTCACCCGTGTCGATAAAACAAAATTGAGTTCAATTCTGGAGAGGTCCGACCTCACGTTCTAAAGTTCACACTCTTCCCAACGGATCCTCAACGGCGCGGCTGGCTGGCGTTCTCGTCAGTTACGCGAGAAGAGGGCGGAGTCTCGCGAGGCAGACGCAGCTGCGTGGCTCAGGCTCCAAATCTCGCGGAGTCTCTGCGCATGGCTTGCCGCTGCCATCTTGGATTGAGAGGCGTGTCCTTCTGCCCACGGTCCCTGAGCTGAGGTGTGGGGAGCAGCGGTTTCGCACAAGAAACTCTGGTCTGAGGTGCCGGGTTCGAGGCCTCTGCACGCGTCCCCCTGTGAGTAAGTGAGACTATACTAAATACAGAGAAAAAGAAGAAAGGTTAGACTATATTTTATTACCCAGATTCTATTATTTGTTTCCTAGGAATTGTTATTATGCTTTGCAGGTGACACCACCACAATTTTTTTTTAATATACATAGAGCAACAGAATTATACCTAAGAGATATCTAATGTTTTCTCTGAATAAACTATTTTCTTTCAGAATTCTATCTTAAGGCAGATAAAGGGTTAATGTAAGCTGTAGTAGAGACTTTTCATAAAGGGAGGAATGGAGAATGGAAAACTACTTTGGCTACCTCGAGTTTGTATCCCAAATAATGCAACCAAAAATCACTTAGTGAACCTTTTCACTGACGAACGTGAACTAAAAGACCATTAATAAATGAGACAAACCAGCTATTAAGTTTCTAAATCATTAATTCCCGGTAAAGATGTTTTCAACATTCCTAAAGATAATGTATGTTTCACGGGGACTGTAGTAGACTGAATGATGGATTCTCAAAGATGTCCATGTCAGGCAGACTGAAGACAAGGGGAAAGAAAAGAAAAAGAAAAAAAGGAGAGGTGGTAACAGAACCAGAGGTTGGAGTGGTGCAGGATGAGCCAGGGAAGGCAGGCAGCCTCTGAAAGCTGGAAAAGGCACGGAAATGGATTACTCCCTAAGCCTCCAGAAGGAATCCAGCTCCTTCCAACATCCTGATTTTTGAATTCTGACCTCCAGAGTTGTAAGAAAATAAATCTGTGTTATTTTAAGCCACTAAGTTCGTGGTTTGTTATAGCAGCAATAGGAAACTAATACAAGGACAGAGATTTTAACTGACTTGCTCTCTGTGGTTTTCCCAGCAGCAAGAACATTACTTGGAATATAATAGGGGGTCCATATATACTTGGTGAATGAATGAATTTATGAGTGAATAGTTGTAATAATTAACTAATTAAGTGGTCATGGTAAGGCATGGGGTATAGACTAGTATATGGGCAAAGCTCTGTGTTTCCCAAACCTCTGACAGCAGGAGGCAGGCTATAAAAGCTTCAATCTTATTCTACCACTACGTTTGAGCCCTCAAAATTCAATGTTTTCAATAAGATAAATACTTGTTTCTCACTCCTAATTATCAAGAGCAGGGAAAGTAATCCAAAATAGGCATCTCTGCTCCACAGTCATCCAGTGTTCAGATTCCCTTCTTTCATATTCCGACATTGCCTTGTGAGAGACTTGAATTATCTGAAGTTTGGTTCATTTTCGTATCTTGCAATTGATACAGACTATTCTCTGACAACTTGGCTAGGGTTATGGAAAAGAACATCAATGCATGGTCTCCCCATGTGGCCTGAACTTCCTTACAGCATAGTGGCTAGATTCCAAAGTTGAATATCCAGAAACAGAAATAAGCCAAATGGAAGCAATTTCTTTTTTTATGAACTGGACTCAGAATTCCTATTCCATCACTTTTAACATACTCCATTTGTCAGAATGATCACGAGTCTCCAGTAAAACTGACAAGGTGAAAACATAGAATCCAACAAACATTGGGAATGCCTAATTGTAAGAAGAACATGAGGGATGGGACATATATCTATGTGCCATGTGTAAAAGATGCAATCTAACAGCTTCACCATAAAGGGGAGAAGAGAATTTGAAGAGAAAGCAGCTTTTACTTTTTCCCCAAAGATGTGACATGGAGGTTGCATGCATCACTTCTGTGCATATCCCTTTGACTAAAATTGAGTAAAGTATCCACTCCTAGGTGACACATGCCAGCTAAGACTCTAGTGGAGGGGTAGTTATTACTAATGGGAGGAAAAGAGAACAGTATGTGCCATGATCTGCCACAGGAGTATCTATGCATACCCTTTTTCTGAATTGTATCACTCCCTTCACAAGGAAAACAACCTATGACCCTATTCATTACGTCCAGATCAAACACTAGGATATCTGGGAGCAGTCTTCACCGTAAGATAAATTATCTACCTATTATTCACACCAAATACCTAACTTACTTGGAGTAAGAATATTAAAATTATAATAAAATTTCCCATTTGGAAAAGGAAGGAATGACCAGGCAGTCACTGGTCAGAGCAATACTATCAATATTTTGCTAGAAAAGAACTGCAGAGATTCTCTGTCCTATCACTGGAGTAAGTTTCTTGCTTAGAATTCATTTCTGCTTATTGGAAAAAAGTTCTTGTGCTCTGTCCTTTGTGGCCCTGGCGTTCCCTTTGAAAAAATGTGTTCTTGTGGTAGATCTTCCCTAGCCATATCTGCATAGATATTAAAGAGATTGCTTTTCTCAGGAGCACAGCAGTGTTTATGGCCTGCTTCTGCTCCCACTGATTTGGGAGCTAGAGAATTTTTGAAGGCTAACTATGTGGTTTTCTTGGTAAAAAAATTCCTTAAAAAAACTCACTGAGCTTCTGGTGCAATTGTTTCCAGCTATTTCCATGTGCTTGAAACCACCTCCAAGGCTCTTTTCTGGAAATAATTATTAAACCTGCTCTTATGGAACGGTTCTCTTGTACAGCCAGTGAGTGTCATGGGCTATCATTTTAATGATGGCTCTATTGAAAATGTAAAACTGTATAAAGCAATAGGCTTGTTTGGAAGGTAACTCCCTTAATCTGATCATGGCACAGATCATCTATGGATTCATTTGCTGTGCTGAGAATTCTTAATGGGCACTGTCAGAAAGGCTCTGAGCAGCAGGGTTATCTCCTACTGTTGGGATGATAAAACAGTTGGCTTTTCCGGCCCTATCAGATCCCTCATTTCTGAACTCCTTCTATTCCCTTCGATCTCTGCTTGAAAATTGTCTACTTCTTGCTTGAGCTCATTAATTCTTGAAATAAGCTAGCTAAATGAAGCAATAAACAGCTAACACATGGCAACATTCTGGCTCTTTCCAATAGCTTCTTTTAGAACGTCAGGTTCCTCAGGCAAGCTCTGTGCTCTTCCAGTTACCAGAGGTGACATTTTAAATAAATGCACTGCTTTCACCCTGACTACAATATCAAGGCCACATTTTGTTTTTTAGGTTTTTGTGGTAGGCAGCAAGCTTTCCAATACACAATTCTTTATTGGCCAGAGTAAAGGGTAAGTTGCTAAAGAAATAAACCTCACCATTTCTGTGTCTAAACACACACATGTGTATTTCCCTGTTTGGATTATGGGTCCAGGAATTCTGTGCTCCATGAAACAGTCCAGGCACTCAACAAATTGGCTTTGTTATCCACACCACACAGCTATAAAAGTTGTTCTGGTCATTACCATTTCCATTTGGGAGCAAGGTAAAGAAAGAGTGAGTTATGGGTAGTTGTATTTAAGAAGATGTATTTGATGTCGTTGTGTCCCATTAGTAAGAATTTAGGCACTTGGAACACCTAGGCACAAGGGAGATTGAGAAGTTCAGTCTCAAGCTTGATGGCCATGAACCTAAGCCATGAACGTAACTGATTTGGATGAAAGCCAGTAGGTTGCGACTGGTGTGAATTCAACATATTATATGTCATCTTTGCCACTGAACTCTATCACATTACCTATCTGAGAACATTTAATGGGAAGTTCTTGAAAAGGGCACTGAATAATCATTGCTTCTCCTATTATTTGGAGTACAGCAATAGTTGAATTTTCCAACCTTACAAGTCCTGAAATTACTGAAAACTCAGGCAATTTAGATTACAGACTATAGACAGACAGAGCTTTTGCTACCAGAGCTATATTTCTTTTCATCTCTGTTTGCAAACTACTTCCAAACCATATTATAAACCTTTTATACACTTTTACTGAAGGAACTGAGGAGCATCCAAACACACCAGTATTCTTGTATATTAAAATTACTTTCCCTAAAGCTATAGGTTTTTGCCAAATGGCCTACTTATCAGATGTTTTTGCAGTGAAAGAAAATGCGCAGTACCTTTCTAACCTGTAGTATCTCCCATACTGCTGGGAGCAGCCAGATGATACAACTCTGTGCAATGAAGAGTAAGTGGAAATCTCCTAGTTTTGCTTTTCTAATGACAACTTGACTCTCAAAACTATTTTGTTCCATTTATAGCTTTTCCACCTGCAATAACGTCTTGATACATGGATATAAATCGGCCTCATGGCAATCATTAGGCAGGGTGGATGAAGATGAAAGTCAGCCTGCTGAGAATCAGAGGATGGAAAGATGGAAAGAAACAGTGCCCATAGTATGATCATCGAGAGTCTACACAAAGCATGCGTTCTCTCCCTCTGGCCTTTCCTTGTCATGTAAGGTAAATTTCTTTTAGTTTAACTGCTGTTACTTGATTTTTAGTAGATCACATTCCTTCCCAATACAATGTGGCTGTAGTGTATTCTATTTAAACCTCCCAGAACTGGTGAACATTAGAGTATGCCAGTCTGTTGCCTGTGATTTTTACCTAAATTAACCACATGTCCTGGTATTTGTGCTTTGTTTAGTTCCTTCTGCCCGAATGTGGCCTGGCCCCAAGACTTGTGTTAGCCAATAGAATGTGATGGAAATGGTATTGTGCCAGTTCCTGGCCTGGCACCTTCTGTGTTTGTGCTTTTTGGGAATCAGAACCATCGTGTAAGAGATCCTCCAACCCTAATGGAAGATCCCCAGGGAGCAATCAGTTAGGACACTGGTGAGGAAATGGAGACAACCTGAGATTACACGGAAAGAGAAAACCTAATCCCTGGCATCTGGCAAGAGAAATGCAGATACACGAGTGACCACTGGCAAGACAAGAAGAATAAATGTCCAGATGGGCCCAATCAGTATTGCACAACTGT
The DNA here is from genome assembly GCF_965194825.1 of Balaenoptera physalus. Taxonomy (NCBI): domain Eukaryota; kingdom Metazoa; phylum Chordata; class Mammalia; order Artiodactyla; family Balaenopteridae; genus Balaenoptera; species Balaenoptera physalus. Next base: position 101,444 of record NW_028124881.1, read on the forward strand.
GAAAAATTATAAAATGGATGTTAAGTCACCAAATTTTGAATAGTGAATTTCATTATAAGAAATAATCACAATAGAAATTGATACACAAGAGGGAGAGGCTTCTGTAACAGAAACCTAAAATTAAGCGGCATTGGTTTTGAAACTGGAGAGTAGACAAAGATCTGAAGGGCTTCATGGTAACTGCTAATAAATTCTGAAAGGACAGTGAGAAAATTTCTATCACAAACCTTAATTAAGTAGAGCTGAGGTAAGTGCAGAATAATCAGCAAAACTGTTGCCTGCGTTAATGTGGAAGATAGAAAGTCCTCATATTGAACTAGTGGATATGGTTATGAAATTTCCAGACAGAATGTTGAAAGTACCAGTTGGCTTCTATTAGCTGCCTAGAATAAAATAGTGTAAGAGTGAGATGAGCTACAGAAGGAGTTGTTCACGTTTAAAGCATAATTTAGAGGAAATATGAAAAAGCCAGTGGTTACTGGGTTCAAAAATAAACTGGTTCTAATTCCCAGTCCCTCTTGGCAAAAGTCTCAAAGTAAGAAATGTTATTAAGACAAATACTAAATACAGGGTCCTACCATTAAAAGCAGCCTTAAGTCAGGGTGTGGTTCTTAGAGTCTTTGATGACACTCGGAAAATGTAAAATGGATGCCTCACACTCAATGAGAAAAAAACGACTTTTGAAAATCTTATATGCATTCCTCCTAGACAGTCCCTGCTAGATCATCGTTATTCTAAGAATCCTGATGGCATTGTACCACAGCACCCTAATTCTCAGTCCAAAGAAGAAGGGCATGACTCAGAAAGAGATGTTATGTGATCTTGCCTTTGTGTAATGGAGTGATTATTGAGACCTGAGAGATACACAGTTTTGCAAAAGAATTATATAAGCTTAAGAAAAAAAAAATAGTAACATGAAACAACAAATTAAAAGAGTCTTCAGTATTCACAAATTTCTCAGGCAAGAAACAGGCCAAAAAGACACTTAGATGAAGAAGAAGAACTTTTCTTATGGAAAAGGAAAGATGACTCAGAGAGTGCTCAAGAAACATGGAGCAGAACTGGGCCCTAATCAAGTAACTGGCAACATGAACCTGATTGGATTTCAGAATTATAAACTACTACTTCCTGCTCTGTGCCTCTTACTTTCTCTCTTTGTGAAAGTTAACTGTCTGTTTTGTTTTCCCGTCCTAGTCTCAACATTGCATACTGGGTGTGTGTGTGTGTGTGTGTGTGTGTGTGCAAGTTTACTTGTCTACTTAGTTTAAAGGATTTCAGATAAGTGTTCTGACAGCTGAAAATCCTTATGCACAGGTGGACCTCATGATATTCCACATCTCAAGCCTGACTTCCTGACTCTGTGATGCAAAGAAACATCTGCTGTTCTGGGGTGGGGACTAGGGAAGATGAGTGTATTTTAAATGGGGGAGAAATGTGAATCCTTAGGAGCCAGATGACGTACTACAGTTATCTGTTAAATGATAGCTCCAAATGAACTATGCTTTCAGGTATCAGATTCTTGCATAGTCTTCTCCTTTTGAATCTGGGATGGGCCTAAGGGTTACTTTTAGGAGTAGAAGGTGGCCAAAATGATACCAAGCCAAATCTCTTAGAAGGCCTAGCTATTATAGCATTTGGGCTCTTGGAGGACGTGACCACATAAGCGTTTTTTTCTGGCAGACAGAAGAGATAAAGTAGTTGGGTCAATAGATTGAGAGAGAGAGAAAGAGAGAAAGATCATCTGGGTAAGTCTCCAGCTAATCCTCCAGCTTTCAAGATCAATAGATCATTTCAGGTGAGCATAGCACAGATTTCAGCATCTGTGAAATAAGCCATTATTTTTAATAATAATCAAAATATAAAAACTTTTTATTCAGGTATTAAATTTGAGTTAATTTATTATGCAGCAATACATAATCATGATATCTTGTCCCTTTCATCCTTTTCTCTCTGGAGCCTGGGCATGATACCTGGTGGTACAACAGCCTTGTGGTAGCTAGGAGGCCGCAGGAGTGAGGATAAAGGTCCACATGATGAGAATTAGAGGAGGACAAGCGAGAGAGAACCCGGCTCTGTGATGTTGTCATGGAGACCCTACCCCAGTTCTATGCTGTCTTTCTCTGGACTTACTATATGAGAGAAACTCCTTTTCCTTGAAGGCATGTTAAGTCAATTTGTAGTAGATCACACTCCTTCCTAATAAAATGTGCCTATGCTTATGCTATATTTAAAGTTTCTGCTATTGGTGAGCATTAAGTTATATGCCTGTGAATATACGCTGCATAACCTACTTCAAAAACAGATTCCAACAACAGGATAGTAAAATAACAATCATAGCATTGGGTTAATAAGTTATCTTTTGAAACATTAACTACTAGAGCAAAAGAGTATGAAAATGCCTTTTGGTCTCTAAGCAGATTTGGTGAACAAGCATACCAAAATATTATGTTAGAACCTATAAGGAGCTATTAGGAGCTTCTGGGACTAGTCATTCTTCTTTTCTTTAAGTGGAAATTAAGCCAGAACAATATTGTTTCTCCTTTCATTTCATTTATTTTTAACCTTCTACTGTCATTGTACTGCATTTACCAGCAGTGTATATCCAAAAGAATTTTAAAAGTTCAGCAGTACCAAAAGAGTTCCAGTTAAATATGAGAAAAATTAAGATATGACCTTATTACCTAAGGAAAACTAAAAACAATTTCTCAGAATCTAAAATTTTTCACATTGCAGCTTTGCTTAATAGCAGAAAAGAAAATATTGTGAGCAAATAATTCAATTTCAAAATATCTAGGAAATTAGAACATAACCCCCAAAACACTGTTTTGTTTATTATACAGATAATATGGGCCATGATATTTTGTTTCTTAATTATAAAATATTTTGCTTGAGAGTATATTTCATAAAGTTTGTGAAGTCTAGAACAATTTATTAAAATCAGAGCACAAATCATGAAGACAGTAACATTCACCAGCTTCTGAGAAAATATCGTCTCCATTACAGTCACATTCATTAAAGGAATTTCTTTTGATTAGGCTTTGTCATCTTCAATGGAAATTTTCAGGGCCATTGAAAAATTGCACACTTTTTTTTCTGTGTCATTCTAAATTCTTTAGAGAACAAATAAGGAAAGTGAATGGCTCTGTTACATGTTTCTCAATCATCTTTAAATGGGTCATGGTTTTAAATAGGCTGTGTCAAATTGGAATGATGTGAACTAAATTATACCTAAGTTTCTCGGTATCATCTGCTTAATGAATTCTTTGCAGGGGGTCAATGTATCATCAGATACGAATTGCAATTCATCTTTGAAAGAGTCAGAATCAATGTATATTTCTTCACTGAAGTGAAGGTGAAAAACCAGCCCTCAAGAAATATTGAAAAATAGGTAACTGAACAATAGCCATAGGTATTCAGTGTCTATAGCAAATAAAAAATCTAGTTACTAATGCCTGACATAATTTATTGCTAAATTCAGTTCCTTTTTGATTTAGTTCCATACCTGGACTTAGAACAAGGATACATAATTAAAATAATCAAGCCATTGAAATATCTTTGACCTTTCAAATGTCCCATGATATGTGCATAAAACCTGTATTTCGTATAGTTATATTATTACAGTGTTGAACTTTTCTTATTTTGATTGAGATTATCAATTACTTTTGGTTTTCCATTTCTCTTTTACTCTTTATCAGTTTGAAATTGCACATTCTATTTTAAATGTTCAGTTTCTTAGTTAACAATTTTACGTGTACATTTGACTGATCAAATTCCATAAAAATAGATCTCTGTTCTCCTTGTGAGCAATATAAAATATTATTAATATTTCATGCCTTCTGAGACATTTTTCTTCTAAAATGACATTGTGTCTGTATTTTAATTACATCTTTTCTAACCCCCAAATATCCAGCATCAAATATTTGTTTATTGTTAACACTTTAGATTCACCACCCTTTTTTACCATTTCTGATATCACAATAGGATCTATGCGTACTTTCTGAAAGCTATCACTTAAAAAAAAATACAACAACTTCAGTGAAAGTCTGTTAATGTTAAGTTCTCTGCTCTTGTTTATTTAATAATATTTTTATTTTTCCCTCAGGTTTGATCTATGGTTAGTTGTGTGTACAGTTCTAAGCTGAGAATTATTTTCTTCCAGCCTTCTTTCTAGGAAGTTGTCTAGCTTCAATTTTTGTTGTTGAAAATTCTGTTGTCATTTAATTGCTATTTCTTAGGAAATCT